>NC_060969.1:1250000-1277500 GCF_910589235.1 Vespa crabro | reverse complement strand
CTGTAAAATGGAATTTATTTATGGATCTATCCAACATTAATATACTAATAATAATAATAATAATTAGGTGTTTTGTATGTATGTATGTATGTATGTATGTATGTATGTATGTATGTGTGTGTGTGTGTGTGTGTGTGTGTGTGTGTGTGTGTGTGTGTGTGTGTATATACGTATAGATATAGATATAATAAAAGAGAAATAAAAAGAAAATGAGAATAATAGATAAAACAAGAACAATAGCAACAAAAAAAATAATTTATACTTACGTTACATTACAGAATTTATATAAATGTAAATTATAATTACTAAGTAAGAATTATATTGCAATAAATAAATAATATTATATATGAAACAATCAAACATTAATATCCCAACGATAATAATAACGGCATACTGTTACATGGGATTGTAATACGATAATAATAAGAATAAAAAAATTGAAAAAAGAAAAAAATTAAAAAAAAAAAAAATAAAATAAACGAATATCCAAATTAAAAGTTGCAAATTTCGTATAAAATATAACGGAATAATGTAGATCGATCAAATTTTGTAGATCATTTATTAAAAAGAGTTAAAGGAAGTTTCAGAGAGAGCACATGTTTCGTTCAGCTAGGACAAATATTAAAATTTGCCAAGATAGAGATTTTTCTTAGCAAAGGTAGTGATATTTTGTTGAAAGTTCTAGCCACGAGAATATATCTCCCTCCCTACCTCCCCACACCACCACTATCTTTTGTTCCATACTCTTAAACCTGCTTTTTGCTATCCGAAGAGTTATCTAAAATCCATAGACAGGGAATACAAACGTGGGTCAGTGTATATCCACTCACCTAAATACAGCAAAGGATGGCGTACGTGCTGCTACTTCTCGTCATTGCTTTCTCTCTCTCTCTCTCTCTCTCTCTCATCTTTTTGCATTCTTTCTCTTTTTCAAGCCCTTCCTCCTATCCAACCCTCTCTCATACTTCATCCACTATCACCTCAGTTTCCATCGTCGTCTTTTTCGAAAGAAAAAGAAAGAGAGAGGGAGAGGGAGACGGAGAGAGTGAGAGAGAGAGGAAAAGCTACGGAGAATCTGCCGCCTCATCGATCCGTAGAAAACCATCTTCGCAGCTCCTTCACGAGCCTCCGACAGTGCCTTTCTAAAGTTGCAGACACACAAGATACGAAGAGAGAGAGAGAGAGAGAGAGAGAGAGAGAGAGAGAGAGAGAGAGAGAGAGAGAGAGTCTCTAAGGGTTGAAAAGAAGAACGTCGATGTTCAGAAGAGAAGTAAAATTTCTAAGAAGTTTTATCTTCTTCTAGTTGTCCTTTCGGTCATGAACATTTTTTACTAAAGAATTTGATTTTATCTATAATATATAACATACTTTGTATCGATTAGATATACTATACGATTATAAATCGTTTCTTTTTTAATTTTTATTTCGTTTTGTTTCGTTTCGTTTCATTTCGTTTTAATAATTTGTTCGTTTTTATTTAATTTGATCGAATCGTAATATCAGAATTTCCTATATCTGTAATTATATATATATATATATAATAATAATTATATATATATATAATTACAGATTATAAAACAATATAATATGTTAAATACGATAACAAATTACAACAATATAATATTATACAATTAGAAATTTGCAAAGGTATAATAAAATACGATTGTAAAGTACGATGTTGTACAACAAATGTAGTATGTAAAATTATATAATATAGTAAATAAAATTGCACATTACAACAGTATAATACAATATTATACAATTACAAATTCCAATAAGAATAATATATAAAGAATTACAAAGTAATATTTAGCCTATAACAATGTACCTAATTATTAGTCCTTTGACAAATAATTAATATTACAATTTTTTCAATAAAAAAAATATATATATATAGGTATATAATAAATTTGATAAATTGTTTATATTCTTAATCTTTATATACCTCTATCGAAATATTGTAAAAATAATTAATATATATACATATAGAATATTTAAGAATCATTTTGGATTAAATTTAAATATTTGAATATTCTTTCGTTTCTTCTTCTTTTTCTTTATTTTTCTTTCTTGGATTTTTAAAATAAAAGTAAAAATCTTTTGAGTATCATAGTATCATCGATCCAGAAGCAGACACGTACGTAGGTAACGACGTAGAAATACGCGACGTGCGTAGCTTATAACTGATCAAAATTTATCAAAATTTATTCCACGGTTGTACAGTTATACATCTCTTTTCCTTTCTCTTTTTCTCTTTAATGTGTAACAGAGGGTAATATTAAATCGTAATTCGATACGATTGAAGGTTTTAACAATTGTTGATATTGATTATAATAAACATGTCATTATTATTATTGTTATTATTATTATTATTATTATTATTGTCTTTATCATCATCATTATTATTATATAACAAACGAAGTAACTCCAAAATCGAATTTAATTTCTGAATGAATTATTTCATAATCTAACAGTAATGGTTGGGAAATACAGTAATAAAGATAGTATTGATCTTTAAATGCTATTATCACTAATATATTACTCTCTTGAAATGATAAGAAACAATATGTGAAATGTATAAAGTCAAATTAATTAGTTTGCCATAATTATCTAACAAATTAACTGTTAAACTTAAATTTACAAAATTTTCATTTGCTATGAAATATTTACGAAGAAAAAAGAAAAAAAAAAAAGAGAAAAAAAAAGAAAAAAGAAAGAACAAAGAACTTTTAATTAAACTTTATTGTTCTTATTAATTTTTGAGATAGTTCAAAATGGTAACGATGATTCTAATTAACTCATAAAAGTTAATATCGTTGAAACTTTTATTCTATAAATATATGAATAATATAAAGTGAAACGGATGAAGTGTAGTAAAATTTTTTTTCATTTCCTTTTTGTTGTAATTATCGCAAATGATAACAAATAATTATCATATTTTAGTTTCTTATTATAGTTTCTATAATTTCGAGGATTAATTTGATATTACGAGAAATAGAATCAAATCTTGAAAATAATAACAACAACAACAACAACATTAATAGTAATAATAATTATAATAATAATAATAATAATAATAATAATAATAATAATAATAATAATAATAATAATAATAGTAATAATATAATAATATATTATAAATTATAGACGTATTAAACAATAAGAAAAAATTTTAATTGATTGTCCTCTTCTCTTATGGATTCCTAAAATAATAATTAAGAATAAAACATACCGATATACAAAATTATACGCGTGCGTGATAACATTAACAAAATATTATTATTATTTATTTTCTTTTCCTTTTCTTTTTTTTTTCTTTTTTTTTCTTTTTAAGAATCAAAATGGAGAGCGTCACAAAATCTCATTTACAGTAATAACAATCACGAGATGATAATGATCGGATATTAAAAAAAAAAAAAAAGATACAAAATAAAAAGTAATAAAAACTTTCTAGTAATTATTGTTAAAATAGAAAATCTCTCTAAGCAATTAAAGAAATATTTTCTATACGTTTGTAATTTAGAATCGAAACGTTGGATTCTTCAAAGAGGTACTATTTTAGTCATTTAATCGGTCACCCTTTTGTCCTTAAACGAGAAGTGATCAAGCCCTCGAATGCGAGTTCTTTATTTAACGATACGAAAGGTGCCACTCGACTCCTCCTGTCTGCACCCTTTCTTTTTTCCTCTCTCTCTCTCTCTCCTTCTCTTTCTTTCTCCTCTCTCTCTCTCTCTCTCCTTCTCTTTCTCTCTCCTCTCTCTTTCTCTCTCCTCTCTCTCTCTCTTCTCTCTCTCTCCTTCCTTTCCCTTCCTTTTTTTTTCTTGTTTTCCTAAAAGAATCAATTTCCTCTTTCTTTCTTGTAAGATACTGCTGGCTAATGAGAAATCACTAGTTAGAGGAGGCCGTCCTTGAAGAAGTTTTCCTTCTGTTCGTGACATACCGCTCGATAAAGCTCCACTCCTAATGGAAATGCAAAAACCAAATACGTCGAATCTAGGTTCCCAGAGTGGCCTCCCAAAAATAGTATTCCGCATCGTAGCCTCGATGCGGCATGTTGCACGTACGGTTGGACACCTGCGTTGCGTCTTTCTAAAGTAAACAGTATGAAACGTTAGAAAAAAGATGATTTAAAAGTGTGCTTTTCTTCTTCTTCTTTTTTCTTTCTTTTTTTTTCTCCCTTATCTCTATCTTCTTTTTTTCTTTTATATATACATATACATATACATGCACATATACATATACATATACATATATATATATACATATATATATATATATATATATATATATATATATATATATATATATATATATATATATATGTGTACAGATGCATATAGATTTCGCATTCTAATTATTCCATTAGGATTTTTCTTTATTATTATTAGTATTATTATTATTATTATTATTATTATTATTATTATTATTATGTAATTTCAATATTTTAAATTGAATAAATTTTTTAAATTGATAAATTAATTGATAATAAATTCGTAAATATTATACAATGATTTTTTAGAAAAGAAATTAATTGCAAAATCAAAGATGAAAAGGTATAGAAGAAAGTAGAGAAACAAATGTTCCTTTTTTCTTTTTCTTTCTTTCTTTCTTTCTTTCTTTTTTTTTTTTCTTCTTTTTAACTCTTTGCACTACGTTTATTTTTCTAATATGTTTTTATCTCTCTAACATTGATTTTTATTTTTATTTTTATTTTTTCCATTATTACTATATTACATACATTGTCTATACTTTCGAAGAAATTTTGAAATAAAACTATTTCTCATAGATAGAGATATTATTGACAATAGAATAAAACGTGTTTCAAATAATAATAAAATCATAATGGGAAAGAGTTGTTAAATAATTTTTCTCTTTCCCTTTTTTATTTTTATATATATGTATATGTATATGTATATGTATATGTATATGTATATGTATATGTATATGTATATGTATTAAGCTTAAGTCCATTTGTAAAAACATAATTATAGATCGAGAACTCTACATAGAAATATGTAAAAAGACGAAAAAAACATTTTTTCTGCTCCCTTTCATTTCTTTTCTCTCTCCCTCTCTTCTTTCATGGTTCTCTTCATTTCATTCGAATATCTCGTAAAAAGAGATACAGAGAGACAGACAGACTGACGGACATAGAGATAGATAGGCAGAAAGAAAGAGAGAGAGAGAGAGAGAGAGAGAGAGAGAGAGAGAGAGAGAGAGAGAGAGAGAGAGAAAGAGAGAGAGAGAGAGAAAGGTAGAGAGAGAGAGAGAGAGAGAGAGAGAAAGGTAGAGAGAGAGAGAGAGAGAAAGGTAAAGAGAGAGAGAGAGAGAGAAAGGTAAAGAGAGAGAGAGAGACTATACGTAGTGAGAGAATGTTCGTTCCCATTGGTTCTCTTCAACGACCTCGTTTCCCCGCGACTGCGTTTGTTCATTCCTTTAGGCTTTTCCAGTGGTGATGTCACATGACTAACGCTAATTCATGCGAATATAAACGTAAAAAAAGAAAAAGACTGACAGAGAGGAGAGAAAGAAAGAAAGAGAAAGAGAGGGAGAGTAAGAGGGATAGAGAGAGATACTAATTCGATGCATCCTTTCGTGTGTCGTTTTCGAAGAAACACAGGAATGTTTCATGCTTGGCCACGTTGAAATCGTGTTCTAATTAGCGATCGACGATTATAACTCGTTTGCTCGATGACATATATATATGTGTGTGTGTGTGTGTGTGTGTGTGTGTGTGTGTGTGTGTACATGTATATGAATGTATGTATGTATGTATGTATTCCTCATGTATAACTTTGTAAATACATAAACACAGCACATATAATTCTCTTGTAATCTTTAGAACTACTACTGCAATTTCCAATTGCTGATTTTCCTATTGTATTACAAGCGTGAGAATGCATTTGTTAAAACACCGATTGGTATTATTGTTGATATTGTATCGCGTTGTGTTTTCCTGTTGTTATTGTGGCAATGGTGATGGGTGGTGTTACGTTTAGATCGAATGCGGTCAACCGTGTCGTCGATTCCTAGATTTTACGTTCGAAATCCCATACCATAGAATCGAGTATTACATATACATACGTGTGTGAAGTATTTGTTGTAAACCAAATGAAAATGTCGGAGCTTTTGTTTTATATCCTTGTCTATACTATTTTTTTTATTGTTTTCCCTCTCTCTCTCTCACTCTTTTCGATTGTTTCATATTTTATTTGAATTATTAAATATTTATCAATACTCATGTATGTGTATATACATGTATACATATATATATATATATATATATGTATATATATATATATATATACAGTTAATTTTCCGTTTACATGGTAAATTGTTTCTAGATAAAATCGTGTAAAAAAGGGAATCTTTTTGTCTTTTTCAAACCGTGTTATTTCGAAAATTGTTAAAAAAAAAGAAAAAAGAAAAAAAAAAGAAAAAAAATATTTATAGATCTTTAATATGACATTCATTGGTACACATATGTTTTGTTTTATATATTTTTTTTTGATATCATTCGTACAATATAATTCTTATAACGTCTTATTTTAAAAATCATATTATAATTTCTATAATAATCACTTTTAATGCATTCATCGATTGTCATGCGTACAATATATTTGTACATAAACATAAAGAGAAATTTAACATAGAAATCGAACTTAAATTTATAATTTCTTTTTTGTTTTTACGTTATCCAATTGGTTAATTTAGGTATACGATTAAAATTTTGTCTTTAATTTCACTTTTATTTTCATTAACATCAAATATTTACCAACTCCTTTTCTCTCTCTCTCTCTCTCTCACACACACACACACACACACACACATTTACATAAATAAACCTACACGCAGATTCGTAGGTATTACTACAGAATCTTTAGAAATTTCAATGTTGCACCCTTTCATTTGTAGAAAAGATCGTTGGGAATGTTCCTAAGGGGGCGTAAAAACGTTGAACATCTCGGCACGTCAAAGGGTAGTACCAACCAAGCAAGCAAGCAACAGCAAGCAAGCTACAGCAAGCAAGCTACAGCAAGCAATAGTAGTATTTTACGTAGCAAGAGCTCTTCGTATATATCGAATGCTGACTGTAAATAGACGTAACGTTGAATTTGTGGTCACGATGGTCGAGTATTTCTGATTTTACCTTTAGAATGTTGTCTTTCTTTTTCTCTCTCGCTCTCTCGCTCTTTCTCTCTTTTTCCCTTTCTTTCTCTTTCTTTCTCTCTCTCTCTCTCTCTCTCTCTCTCTCTCTCTCTCTCTATCTTTCTCTTTTTCTCTTGTAACACTTAAAGCATTTTAGATAACGCGTATTTCACCGTTTCTATTATGCAGATAATAAAGCGACGCAGATGCCAAAGTAATATATATTCCTTCTTTTATATTTTATTGTAAGTTAAAATTGAATTTTCTTTCTACGTATTTCTACCTTCATTTTATTGTATCTCTCCTTTCCTTCCTTCCTTCCTTCCTCTCTCTCTCTCTCTCTCTCTCTCTCTCTCTCTCTCTCTCTCTCTCTCTCTCTCTCTCTCTCCCTCCCTCTCTCCCTCTCTCTCTCTCTCTCTATCTATCTAGAATATCGATATTTGCATACTTTTTAAGATACTTGGGTAATAATAATATCTTTTTTTATTTTACTTTCTTTTTTCTTTTTTTCTTTTCATTCCGGATTCTTATAAATCAATTTTCTATTTCCGTTTGAAATAAAATTATACGATGTAAGAATTGAAATGTTATTTATACTAGTAAAATTATATCACATCGGATATAATTCATATTCAAAAAAAAAAAAAAAAAAAAAACAATGATATATGAGAAACTTCAGATACGAAGTAAGAAGAATTAGTACGATGACGGAAGAATGAAATAAGATTACAAAAATATATGTACATACATTTATATATACGATTACACACACACATATATGTATATATATATATATATATATATATATATATATATATATTTACACGTATATAAGCACATATAACTTCAAAGTTGCACAAGGTTACATAACATAAGGTTAATCCAATTTTTTCTTTTTTCTCTTCTTTTTTCCTTTCTTTTTTTTTCCGTATTGACAAAAAAATTATATTCAATTTAACAAGTTATTAGCATTATCTATACACTAGTACAATTATACTCTACACGCTAATTATAATTCATACTTAACGAAATTGAAAGGAATTTGTTAATTAGAAACTTTTAATAAAATAAAAATTAACTTTAATGCAATATAATAAATTTATAAAAAGTAATAAAAAATATAAGATAATTTTAAAGTCACATGAAGATTTGAGATATGTTTTCTCTCTCTCTCTCTCTCTCTCTATCTCTATCTCTATCTCTATCTCTATCTTTATCTCTATCTCTCTTTTTTTTACATTTCAAAATTAAAACTCGTTTAAATTGATCCGATTGATAAATAAAAGAAAGAGAGAGAGAGAGAGAGATGAGTGGTATGGGGAGGGATGCATAGCAATAGCCAGTTACTTACACATAAATAAAAAACGATATTAAATTGATTCTCTTAGTTTCGTATACCACGACAAAATGGCGACCGAATGAATTATTCGTGGATGGTGTCGAAAAGGAGAACGATCGGGATTCTCCATCTCTGTCTATCTTTAAGCTGTCTATCTCTTTCAAATGGTGGTGGCCGAACAAACGTTCGAAATTCTTGTTCGAACGTTCGAATTGGTTTTCTCATTCGAAGAAGGGGCAACCTGTAAAGCAGTAGTAGTAGTAGTAGTAGTATTCGTAGTAGCAGCCGAGCTCTTCCAAGCCAACATCCTAATTCGCCTAATCCGTCGAGCATGTATCATTCATATAAGATAGAGTAGTCTGACAACCGCAAAGCTCGAGGCTTTGTACCCTTGACAGTGACGAATGATAATCTTGTTCGCGGATGGAATAGGGTTGGAAGCAAGCTCGAAGTCTCAGCGAACGTGATGGCTAGACACGATCGATCTAATTACGTATGATAATCGATAGTTTGACAGGATTGCAGGACATATATCTCTATATGTATATTATAGAAATTTCACTAAATATCAGACAATTTAGCGATAATTATGTTTGAATTAACGGTTTCAAGTTTAACGAACAATGAAAAATATTATATCGATGGAATAACAATTTTTCATTTTTTATTTCTTTTTATACTATTATTTTTTATATTATTTATACAATTGGATATATTTTTCAATTAAAAGAAATATAAGAACTTCATATATATATATCAAATTATATGGTATATTTAATAATTAAGCTTTTTTTTATATAATACACAATAATTTTTAAATAAAATTTCATTATAGATAGATATTTTTTTTGTTTTCGAAACGTAGTTATTCTTACATATAATTTTATTTTATTAAAAATTTTATACACATATATATATTTTTTTTTAATTTAAATATCGCTAAGAAACCATGTAGAAAAATGCAATTATAGTAAGTTATAAAAGAAAGGTCTTTTATAAACATTCGATCTTTCAATTTCAAACATTAGCGATTATTAATAAATCCTCTATTCGTTATTTTAAATAAATAAATTAAAATTTAAAATTATAATAAAAATTAAAATGATTTCATTGTAGTTTTATCTTTATTACGAAAGAAAAGAAAGAAATCAATTTAAATAATTATTAACAAAATCTATTTTATTATACTGATATTATTGCATTATTTAAATAAATGAAGAATAAAATATTCTTGAAAACGGTCTTTGTATCGAGTCTTTACGATTTTTCGTTCTGAAGATATTGTCTTTGAAAGATTTTCATTCATAATTTTTTATAGTACAGGTGTTCGTAGTAATAGTAGTTTGCACAGCTGAGCAGCGTAAATTCTTGGAATTTATGTAGGTCATTGTGTCATCGAGCTAATTTGAATGAAATTATATAGGTCAGTGTGTTAACGTAAACGTCTTCATTTTATACGGGAATATCTTTGGATTTTAAAGTCATAGAAACTTGAATCAAACGCCATTTTAAAGGATAGAACTTTCTTTATTTTTTAAACTTATTGTTAATAATTAATTAACAATTGGTTATAAACAATTTTTATAAACAATTTCTTACCAAGTAAATTCCTTTCTTCTTTCGCTAATTAAAAATTCTAATTGCAAGCGATTTGTAAAATTATATAAATTAATAAATTATAAACAAATCATTGTTTTATCAAAGAAACAATTATTATTATATTAATCATAATCACATTTTTCATTTATGTGGGAATATCTTTGGAATTAAAAGCCGTAAAGAATTGAATCGTACGTCATTTTCAAAATTTTCTTTATTTTTTTTTTTTTTCGTCGTATTATTAATAATTAATTAACAATTTGTTATAAACAAATTTTATAAACAAATTCTTACGAGATAAATCCATATTATATTAACAAACAAACGTATGACCGATTTGTAAAATTATATAAATTAATAAATTATAAACAAATTAATATTTTTTTCCGAAGAAACCATTTTTTTTTTTCTACATTATTATTAATGAACGAAGATATTTCATTTACATGGGAATATTTCGGGAACTAAGAGATCTAGAGACTTGAAAGAAATACGTAAAGTAAGTGCATAGTAAGCGCAAGATAGAGTAAACTTTTATAAATATCATCAAAGTTAATAATTTTTTTATACATATCGAATTTTTTTTTTTTTTTTTTTTTGAGAAGAGAATATCGCGCTGCATCGACCAATGCAATCGAAAACATATGATTCTATTAAAACAAAGAAAAAAAACACAATGTCTTTTGTGCGTTCACCCTGCAAAAATATTAATACTTTCATATTACGATCTTCTTTTATTAATTATTTTATTTAAAGGAATAATTAAAAAAAAAAAGAAAAGAAAGAAAAAAAATAATTAATACAAAATGTTTCTCTCGATAAAAATAATATTTCCTTTATCAACATTATCGTGGTTATATTCTAATAGCTGACCCTATAATCTCCACATTGTAAGAGTCTCTTATTTTCATCGTACTATCTCACGAGCGTGTTTACTATTTTATTTGCTATTTTCGAGGTCGTAACAAGAAACGACTTCTCGTAACGGGTATAATGCACGATGCCGACGAGTTTTTCTTTTTTTCTTTTCTTTTGTTTTTTTTCGTAGTAGTAGAGAAAGAAAAATATAAATGGAGAAGAAAATGAAGAATAAAAATAGAAGAAAGGAAAAGACAGAGACAGGAAGAGAGAGAGAGGGGGGGGGGAAAGAAAGAGAAAGAGAAAGAGAGAGATAGTAAAGTCATTTCGAATTGATGAGATTGAATGTAATTCAGTATTGCGAATCCCACGATTCGCAAAAGCACATTTAGAATAGAAAGAGAAAAAGAAAGAGAAAATGAGAAAGAGAGACAGAGAGAGAGAGAGAGAGAGAGAGAGAGAGAGAGAGAGAGAGAGAGAGAGAGAGAGAGAGAAAGAGGGAGAGAGAAAGAGGGAGAAGGAGAGAAAGAGAAGGAATGGGTGAGAAAGTTGAGAGAGGGGGAAAGGATAGAGAGAAAAGCATGAAATTAATGTAATTATTCGGCATGCCAACCGGCGTGGCGTGACTCGTACAAAGGATGGCGCAAGTCTCTTATGGGAATGATTTTCATTGGCCGGACGGAAAAGGCTTTTCTCTGATCCAGAAACTCGCTAATAAACTTTGCGACAGATGCGTGTCTTCCTCTACGTTGGAAAATCTTGTACGGTCGTACACTTTAAAACCACTCTCTTTCATTTCTTTCTAATTCACGAAGAACAGAAATTAATT
Organism: Vespa crabro; assembly: GCF_910589235.1. Taxonomy (NCBI): domain Eukaryota; kingdom Metazoa; phylum Arthropoda; class Insecta; order Hymenoptera; family Vespidae; genus Vespa; species Vespa crabro. The sequence continues at coordinate 1,265,726 of NC_060969.1, read as the reverse complement.
TGAAATGTACCACTTAAAATTCCTTCTCATGTATATCTATGTATATGTATACGTATACGTGTTATGTACATACATACATATATACACATATCGAAATATATTTATATATATATATATATTTATATATATATATATATATATATACACATTCACATATACAAATATTTCTACATCGTGATCAATCCTCGTTCAACGACTTAACCGATACATCATTGTTCATGTTAAAGGGATAATAATATATTTGTTAGGTAAAGCGATCTTTGAAACAATCAGGTTAAAATGACCTGACATTCGTTGAACGAGGATTAAACAAATATCCGGATATTCGAGTTGGATATTTAAGATTTGAATATACGAGCAATAAGAGCTCCAATATCTGTATATACCTGCATATATATATTTCTTTTATATATACATTATATATATATATATATATATATATATATATATATATATATATATATTGATATATGCACACAACACATGTGGTATTTCATATAAATCGTGCATGTATGTATATGTATGTATCTATATATATGTATATGTATATGTATATGTATATGTATATGTATATGTATATATATATATATATATATATATATATATATATATATATATGTATATATGTAAAGTAGAGAATTTAGGGTTGGTATCGAACTTTTGTCGATGACACTGATTGATTGGTCAACGCCCCAACGAAACGACTACACTTTTCTCTCTCTCTCTCTCTCTCTCTCTCTCTCTCTCTCTCTCTCTCTCCCTCTCTCTCTCTCTTTCTTGGATGATGTCTGTCAGGTATCAACCTAATATTTCTGTCAAAAGCATTGAAAATTAAAAGGTACGTAGACGTTAATTACTACGTGTTGCGAATCGTTCGCCGATAAAGAGTTGCTGGATATAAATGGACAAGAAAGAGAAAGAGTAATAAAAAAAAAGTGGAGAAAATTTCGAACCTCTTCTCTTCGTACCACTAGTTGAGAATAAAAAGTATCATCGTATTTTAAATTGTTATACGTTGGAAACTCCATACAATCTCTCTCTCTCTCTCTCTCTCTCTATATATATATATATATATATATATATATATATATATATATCTTTCACTCTGTTTCGTTAAAATTGAATTTAAAAAAAAAAAGAGAAAAGAGGAAAATACCTAGCACGCGTACGTGATAAAATGTATTTAGATTGAATTATATATGAAAACATGAAACGCGTCAAGTTCTCGATGAATTTGTGTGTATGTGTTTGTGTGTGCGTATACATGTACTACTAAATATATTTAAATACGCATAGATATATATTTTCTTTTTTCTTTCTTGTTTTCATTTCAATATTATTATTATTATTATTATTATTATTACTATTATTATTATTATTATTATTATTATTATTATTATTATTATTATTATTATTATTATTATTATTATTATTATTATTATTATTTCTTTGTTGCTTTTTTTTTCTTTTTTCTTTCTTTTTAATGTATACGTTCGGTGAAAGTGTATATATATATATACGTACACGAGTAATCGGAAAATCGTTTCGTTGTCGAAATGCCGAGACATGGTAGACTTGAAAGAAGAGTATATTCCTCACGATCAATTCAAGGATTCAGTCGCGGTTCTTCTATTCACCATACGTTCCTTTACATTCCAAATGTAATGTCGTAGTACATATACACACGGATCATCCTTCCGGAGACGCATATTTTTCTCTCTCGCATAACGCCTCCGTCATGGATCCTCTACGTACGTATGTATGTATGTATGTATGTATTTCTCTACCTCTCTTCCGAGAGGAAGATCACATATTTCATAAATTTCTTTAGTAAAAGGATCGCGTTTCTTTTCTAGATCGAATTTGGATCCGTGCATTTTTCTCGATCCATTTATTTGTGAATCTTTTATACTGTCTTCGAAGGAAAAAAAAAATTTATTCTTTTCTTTTCTTTTTTTCTTTCTTTCTTTCTTTCTTTCTTTCTTTCTTTCTTTCTTTTCTCTCCGTTCTTTTTTCAATAATGTGAAAGCTCAGTTAGCTTTTATTTTGAAAATTATCTAATCGGAACTAATTATAAAATGTGGTTTCAGAAAAAAAAACAAAGAAAAAAAAAGAAAATCTTCGTACTCTTCTAACAATAATAATGTATAAATTAATTATGACTTATTCAAAATGTTTACAACATTTATTGTAATTATTTATTGTAGTTAGTAATAAATACTGATTAACAATCTATTGCAAATATTTATTTATATTACGTATGAACCATCTTATAAAGATTCTTTGAAAAATTTGTGATATTTTCGATATGACAAAAAAAAAAAAAGAATGATAATCATCAAAATAATTATGCAAAAATTATGGATCGTCGATTAAGATCAAATTTATATTTTATATTTTTATATTTCGTATTACAATTTCCTCGCATAAAATTACTATCAGATAAAACATATCAATTTGATTGATAAATAAAAGTATCAGAATTTATTAGAATATATAAATAATTCTATATATAATACATTAATACAATAATTATTATTAATAATTAACACGAATATTATAATTCCTTTTTTTTTTTTAATTAATAATAATAATAATACTAATAATAATTGACATAGAAAATTTTCTTTTGTATCATTTATCATCCATTAATCTGACATGTAATTAAATATCAATCCGATAATATAATAACAATTTAATTAATAAATATGCACAAAAAAAAAGAAAGTATTTATTACAAAATAAATCAATATTAATACTATCCGATGGATTCGATACTTAAAAGAAAAAGAAAAAGAAAAAGGAAAAAAAAAATGGAAGAAAAAAAGAGAAATGAAAACTTAATCTTTCTCGATGGTCCAAAGAAAACTGTGATTGGACATATCTAATCGTCCGGCACGAATTAGTCTCTTTTATTGGTAAGAATTGATAGCGATCGAATTTGTTCAAAAGGGATAAGAAATAAAAATAAGAAGAATAAGAATAAGAAATAGGAAGTAAAGCTCCCATTGCAAGCTTTCGATCGTTCGCAATCTCGCAGTTGCACCTTATCCATTGTAGTTCAAGAAAAGGCTCTTCTTTCGACGGACGAGTGAGTGTGAAAGGACGCGATAAAACCTCTTTTCCTTCGTAGTGACGAAGAAGAACGAAGGGAGGAAGGAAGGAAGGAAGGAAGGAAGGAAGGAAGGAAGGAAGGAAGGAAGGAAGGAAGGAAGGAAGGAAGGAAAGAAGGAAGGAAGGAAGGAAGGAACTAAAAAAAAAAGAAAGAATAAAAGAAAGAAGAGAGAATGAGAAAGCTCGCAGCTTTCGACTGATAAGAAACTGCCAACTACTGGGTGTTCGAACGAATTTCGCTTCTGAGATATTCTCTTTCTTTCTCTTTTTCTCTTATTCTCTCATACTTTCTTTTCTCTCTCTCTCTCTCTCTCTCTCTCTCTCTCTCTCTCTTTCTCTCTCTCTCTCTTCCTCTCTCTCATACCTATCTGTGAGTCGATTTGAGATCGGCTTTATGAGCAAAGCGATAGGAAAGAAGAGGAGAAAGAAGAGAAAGGGGTGGATAGGTGGATAGAAGATGAGGGTTGAGAGGTGAGGAGGAATGCGGGAAAAGTCGCTTAAGAAGCAAGGATGATAAATTAAGAATACGATGGGAAAATTGTATCTTGTAATATAATGTGTCTTTTGCATATTTATATATGAATATTGGATTGGTGAATCGGCAATAAGTAACGTCGTTATTTTCAATTGGAAAGAGAGAGAAAAAAAAATACTGGCATTGGTTCAGTTTTGATATAAATTACTAAAAAGTGCTGGAGCAAAATATTCCACAAGGTTTTTTCTCTTCTCTTTTTTTTTTTTTTATTTTTTTATTTTTTTTTGATACGAAATATTAAATGATTTTGTTTAAAAAATACTCCATAGTGTTATTTATTTAGATATGAAATAGTACAAGTTTTGTAATAAAATATTACCAAGATATACTGTTTATTTTTATTTAATTATATTTATTCTTATTTTATTCAGATAGAATGTATTGTATTATATATACTATATTTTATATATATATATATATATATATATATATATAAACTACTGTAATTAAAAATATTTATTTAGATATAATAAATACTTTTTTTTCTCTCTCTCTCTCTCTCTCAAATAAAAAGAATACTATAGTGTTATTTATTTAGATAGAAGATATCAAAAAATTTGTTTTCAAATAAAAAACAAGATACTATGTAGTAAAATAAAAGAATACTATAGTGTTATTTATTTAGATGTGAAACACAAAATGTTTTCTTCGAATAAAAACAATAATATATAGCGTTATTTATTTAGGTATAAGATATCAAACATTTTTTTCAATGCAAAATAGAATAGCGTCTGTTATCGATTTGAAGATATAAAATAATAAACTCTTTCAATAAAATATTGCTATCGTTTAAATATAACTTTATATTACATATATTATAAATATAAAGCACAACAATTTTCTACATTAGTTATTGACCTTACCAAATATTTTATTATTTAAATATATAATTCGAATTCAAGAATATACAATCGTTATGATATATCGAATATGTTGAGGATACTTTGTAATAAATATTTATAAATAATTATAATCCAATAATTTTCTTGCGCTTAAAAAAAAAATTATTCATATAATCTAAAACTTTGTATTATAAGTATATATAATACTGAATATATATATATATATATATATATATATATATATATATATATACTTAGAATATATAAGTATTCTAAGTGGATCTATATGCTATACTTAATATAAATTATATCAATTAACTTATAAGTAAATTGTATTAAAGTTTGAGAAAGAGGAGGGAGGTGATCTGTTTAAATATTACTTATAAATTTGTATTGATACTGTTATTTTTATTATTAAAACTTTTCAATCTATCAATCAATCTATCAATCAGTCAATCAATCAATCAATCAATCAATCAATCAACTATCCTGGCAAATTATTAAATATTTCAAGGATTTAATCGTACAATATATTTCGTATGAATCGATACCGTTATCAAATGTAATCGAATGAACAAACTATAATAAGTACTTAAAAGTTTATACATACATACAATATGTATATATATATATATATATATATATATATATATATATATATGTATACATAAATAGATACATTAAAACGTTCTACTTTAATTCTAAACGAAAAGGCATCATTATTTTTTCTTAAAATTATTAAAACTGCATATACATGGAAATATTCATTAAAAAAAGAAATATATATCTTTTACATACATATGTTATGTATACATGTATGCATGTATGTATGTATGTATATATCTATGTATATATGAGTACAAACTGTGGAGAAGGAAAAGGATGGGAAGATATGGGGGTGGTAATGAGATTACAAGCTTGCCGACATGATATTAAATTTCAAGTTTTGCTGCACCGGTATGCATATTACACATATATATATGTGTGTGTGTGTGTTTGTGTGTGTTTGTGTGTGTTTGTGTGTGTTTGTGTGTGTGTGTTTGTGTGTGTGTATGTGTGTGTGTGTGTGTGTGTAGTATGTATAATATACATACATGTAGTAACAACACTTCCTTTTTATTGCATTTATCGTTCATAAAACATGAAAGCTCATATATTCAAGATAGTAGGACTACATATTAGTATTATATACAGAGTATTAGTATTATCTAAGAATATTGACTTGTTCATTTTTAGTTGAAAATGTAAATTACTTATTCTTTTCTTTATGAACTTTTATAACCCATATATATAATTTCATTATGTATTATATATGTACTTATGTGTGTATATATATATATATATATATATATATATATATATATATACATATATATATGTATATACATACATATATGTGTGTGCGAAAGTAGTTTTTAATTTAATTATACGTATAATACGTACGATTCAAAAATTAAAATGACTAATTATAATTCCTTATAATAATTTTTTTTTTCTTTTACTTTTCTGACAATTTTGTTTATTTCGTTCGTTTTTTTTTTTTTTTGTTGTCAAAGTTATGTATAATTCTTGTACATTTATATTTATTTACATTTGATTGTACATTTATATCAATAATTTTTACAATTGTATTTATTATTATAATTAATTAATTTAAATTATTGACAATCAATTTATTAATAATTTATGTATACTATAAGTTACATATTTTGAATTTATGTAATGATGATGTGTATATAGTTAAGATTAAAAGAAAAAGAAAAGAAAAAAAAAAGAAAGGGAACAAGAATGTTCGTGAAATTAATATTTTAATTTGGAATTAAATTTATTCGATATATAATCTATTTTATTTAATTGCTCTTAATCATTGTATCGGTATTATAAAGTTATATTAAGAGTGTTAAATTAAATAATTAATTGAAAATCAATTAATTAATTCTATTAATATATATTCAAAATTTCTCAGAAAATATTATCTCGATATATTTTTCAAAAGTTAACATAAAACTCTTACCTATATTTTGATAATTATTAATAATTTTATTGTAATTAATATTCAATTTATAAAAGCAGTAATATTAGTTTACATTATGATATTACTTGTCGTCATTATGAAGTTTATATTATAAAATTGTGTTAAGAGTAGTAAATTATATTTCAAAAAAAAAAAAAAAAAAAAAAGAAAAAAAAGAAAAAAAACAAAGAAATAAGAAAAAGGTAATAATAAGAACTTACAATATATATATAAATAAAAATATAAAAATAAGAATGAAATAAAAAAAAAAAGATATAAAAATAAAATTATACTGTATATAAATAAATAATTAAATAATTAAATAAATAAATAAATAATATATTTAATTGATATCGTGGAAATTTCGTTGAAATTAAATGAAATTATTTGAGTAAAATCTTTTTCACAAACATAAATCTTTTATATTAGAAACGATCGGGCAAGTTTGATTAACTTTTTATTAAGATAATTATTTAAATTATAGATGGAACCTCGAAGAGAGATAAAAGATATATATATATATATATATATATATATATATATATATATAATATGTATAGATAGATAGAGTGAGAGAGAAAGATAGAAAGGGAGAAAGAGAAAGATGCACGACACTGTTCATCGAAAGTTTCGGTTCTCGATGTAGCTATGTGTTATATAATATCGGAAAACCGTTCGAACGATTGGGTCCCTCGGTGTCCCACGTGTATATAATGCTCGAAAGCGTAGCCACGAGAGGAGAAATCGGCAATCGAGCGGAAATTGTTGAAAGAATACCGTACCGATTAGCAATTTATTGCTATGGTCGCACAGTACCAACGATTTAGCGCATTTCATGTTCTATGGTAGATGTAAGGATATATGTGTGTATGTACATGTGTGTATATGTATATATGACTACATATCTATATTACATTTATAGATTTGTATGATCTGTATGTATATAATCTATATGTATATAAGTATGTGTAAGTGTCTACACATACTCTCTCTCTCTCTCTCTCTCTCTCTCTCTCTCTCTCTCTCTTCCTCTCTTTCTCTCTTTCTCTCTTTCTCTCTTTCTCTCGCTCTTTCTCACACGGAAAAGAGAGAAAAAGAAAGAGAGAGAGAAAGGGAGAGAAAGAGAGAAAAATTCATGGGTGTCCTTTCTCCACAAATGTTTCCAATAACATAACGTTACGAATCTTCCTACGAGCTTTCTCGATTTCTGTCGTTTACGTAATCGATTCTGTTGTAATTGCGATCGTTAGTCATCTTGATTAAGTGTGTGCATTTTTTCCTTTTCTTTTTTTCTTTTTCTTTTTCTCTGATATGTATATATATATATATATATATATATATATATATACACATATATAATCTAAAAATATAGTTTACGTGTGATGGAAAAACGGGAGTGGCAAATGATAACGAGCGTAGGCGAGTATATTCATTCTTCGCGTTAGGCCAACATTGTGTATGTATATCTGTATGCATATGTATATATGCATAATACATGGTACTATCTGAACGTTAATTAACCTTTTTTCTTTTTATTTTTTTTTTCTTCTTTTTTATAGATGATTTATTGTCTCTTTTTTTGTCTCTTTCTTTTTTTTTTCTTTTTGTTATATAAGAATTTGTAGAAAGAGAATATTATATTATTGGTTATATTGAGTTATTGGAAATAATCAAAAGAAATAATATTATTATATTTATAATCTCGTGTCATATTTTGCAATCATGAAATTAAATTTATTCAATTGATTTTGTCGTTTCCCTTTCTTTTTTCTTTTTTTTTCTTTTTCTTTTTTTTTTCTTTTTCTTTTTTCTTTCCTTCTAATTACTAATGAAATCAAAATATTAAGAGATATTTTTATTTGCCATATTGTACGAATAAATTATATTGTTATATTTAATTTTATAACATGTCGTCCAACTTTATAATAATAATTACATTTAACAAATTATTAAAATATTTTTTTTTACTTTCATTTCATTTTATTGTCACGAATTTAATTGTCACTTCACGTCCAATATCCTTAATATTTTTTAAGAATAACATTATACCAAGTATAATCTGTAGATGGTATATAACTTATTATTATTATAATTTTAACATCACATAATATTTTAACGGAAAGCTGAAGATAAAAATAATTGTATTAGAATCAACATATTTAAATCTATATTTGTTTAATAATTTTCTCTTGAAGATAATTAATTGAGATATTCGATTAATTAATAAAAAAGAAAAGAAAGAACAAAAAAAAAAAAACAAAGAATATACAGAAATTTTTTTCCATAGGTAAAAATTAAATATTATTAAGCTTTCTATTTAATCAAAAGTCTTGCATTTTATCTCATGCTCTTAAAATGTTTGACATTTTTCTTAATCAATTTTTCTTTTCTATTGCTTCTAATAAACAAGATATTTAAATGGTCATTAATGTATAAATCAATCTATGTGTATATATATACATATATATGTATGTATGTATATATATATATATATATATATATATATAATTATACCAAAAATGTCAATAAAACGTATATAAAATATCGTTACCATAGTAATATTTCTCTTCTTTGACACATAAATAATTCATAATACTTTCGAAGAGTCTCTTACACAAAATGTAGCGAGAGCGATGGAGTTGAAGGAGGAGAGAGAGGGGGTGGGGTTTGGTTTGTAAGGTGCAAGAAGTGTAGTATCACGTTACGTTATATAAAAGTATGCTCGGGTAGTAGTAGGAGCATCAGTAACGTTTGTTGGAACGTAATCTAGAGATACTCTCTTTTTTTAACTTTAACCACTTTCCCAAAGCAGTCTCATCTGGTATAGTAGTTTCTTATTACCATGCAGCATTTCGTTAGAAAGAATGAAAAGAAAAGAAATTCTAGAAAATGACGTTGGCTTACTACCACCACTACTATTATCATTGCCATTATTACTACTACTACTACTACTATTACTACTACTACTACTAGTACTAACTTAAGCTAGCAAAAGTCGTGCAACTTTTCGTACGAGGATTAAAACGGATTTCGCGAGAGCTTCTCGTACGTAATGCGAATATCGATTTTCTATTCTCTACGGATTTTGAGTACTTAACGGGTAATCCCTTCAAAGCAACAGCGCGTCTGATCGCATGTCGATGGAGCTTTAGGTAATAGTTTCGACGGAGTACTCTAAGCTCCTGTAATTCTTCGCACGAGATTTATAAATAAATATAAAGTATTGTTGCCCGTTAATTTATGATTCGAATTTTATATCGTTTATCATTCTATTTATAATAATTCAACAAAAATTATTCATAATCATTAATCGAAATGAAGAATGAATTTGTAATATTATGAATGAAGAGTACTATCGTGTAACTAGTATATAATAGTATTTTGTTTGGTTGTGTTTATTAGTATAGTATTTGGGTATAGTATATATAGGATATTTATGATATGTTATAGTGTATGATCAATAAATGATATGTCAAAATGTTTAATATTTTATATAATTTATGAACGGTACTATAGTATACTATACGATAGTATTTGTATTAGATTGTGTCTATTATTATAATATATCAGCTTGGTCGATAAATAATAAAGGAATTGTCATTGTTTTATATGTAATTGAATATAATCCTATAATGTAGTATATAATGATATTAATGGACATATCTATTAATAGACATTTTTTATAGTATCCGACATTTTAATAAACATATTTATTAGTATTGAATTGGCCAATAAATAATTGTCGAAATTTACAATAGAAACGTACCGAATCCAGCGTTATTTAATTTATATATAAATTATTGAAAATTCTCTTTTTATTAAAATTTACAGTACGCTTGAATTTTTTCATTTATATATTCACTTTATTTTTTTCTCCCATAATTTTTGTTGATCGATAACGTTTGATTATTTTCATTCGTAATTTTAGGTGAAAAAAAAAATATTTATTAATTAATAACGTAACGAATCAATGATATTGTTCGAAACGATAAAATGTAGAAATTGATTTTTACGAATATAAAAAATTTTTAATTAAATAAAAATTCAATTTCAATAACGAAGAAAGTAACAATTTTGACAAAAGCTTTTCATACATAACTAAAATTTATATTTTTAATTAAATAAATTCGAAGGAAAATGTTATTTCATTGACGAAGTGATTGACATTTCAAAAAAGAAAAAAAGAAAAAAAATGAATAAATAAAAAAAAAAAAGAAAGAAGAGAAAATGTCTTACACGTAATTAAAATCTAGTATCATGTGTTTCAAAAAAAATAAAGAATCCTCGATATGTACTCAAATAAAAATATTATTTCAATTTACGAAATACGATATGGAAAAGAAAAGGACAAAAGTCGTTTACACATAATAATTGAAAATAAAAATAAGATATAATTGAAAAGAAAAGAAAACAAATGTAAATAAATAAACAAAAAAGAAAAAAATAATTTATAATTGAAAAGAAAAAAAAAAGAGAAAATAATTGTCATCAATATTTAATCAAATAAAAATGCAATGGTCGATAACGGTGAAAATAATAACAATAATAATAATAATAATAATAATAATAATAATAATAATAATAATAATAATAATAATAATAATGATAATAATAATAATAATAATAATATAAAATAATAATTCAAAATAAATCTTTTAGATGGTTAAGCAAGCATAATAATATTATTATGAGTATGAAGTGTTTGAAAATGTCTTGAATATTCTTCTCTGTAATACCTTCATAGAAGTATATTTGAAAAACTGAAAAGGGGGATCAACGATTTAAGCGACGTGCCACGTTACATTATAAAATGGAAAGGGTAATATTAGATAGAGAGAGACAGAGAGAGAGAGAGAGGGGGGGGGACAAAGAAAGAGAAAGAAAGATAAAAATCGTTAAGGAGTTTATAAAATAATAAAATAAAAAAATAGGAAAAAATATACGGGTATGATTATTTCCTACTTTCGAGTCGTTGAGTTTTCTGCGAAAAGACTCTCATCTAAATTGTAGACGGCGTTGAGCTCTTGGGAGAAGAAAGAGAAAGAGGAAGAAGAGCAAGAGAAGGAGGAGGGGAGGAAGAGAAAAAAGAAAAGTAAAAAAAGAAGGAAAAGGAAGTCGTCCATATATCTTTCTCTCTCTCTCTCTCTCTCTCTCTCTCTTTCTCTCACTTCTTGTTTATAATTTAACATCTTTCGTCTCTCTTTCTCTTTCAGTCTCTTTCTGTCTCATCTTTTCCATCTTACCCTACATACGTAATTTGTTCGTCCAAGCAGTTACATTGCCGAGAAGGATACACGAAGGTGGAAATCCTCTACAAACGTCGGATAAGACGTGATAAGGATGGTACCTTCCAAATATCTCGGGAAATATCATCTCTCTCTCTCTCTCTCTCTCTATCTCACACACACACACACACACAAATACATACGCGTGCACTTACATACATATAGTCTTACTCAATGTATATGTGTATATCTCTTATCTTCTGTGGAAATTGGCGCTTTTGTTCCGTCTTGGAAGATCAAAGCTCGTGTTTAACCTCTTCTATATTAATAAGAGAGAGAAAGAGAGATAGAAATAGAGATAGATAGATAGATAGAGAGAGAGAGAGAGAGAGAGAGAGAGAGAGAGAGAGAGAGAGAGAGAGAGAGAGAGAGAGAGAGAGAGAAAGAGAAGGACGAAAAAAGAAAATATATATATAAAAAGGAAAAAGAAAAAGAAGAAGAAGATCGAATCGAAGTCCTAAAAAAATATTTACATCGAGTCTTAACGTTGTTTTATATGGAAACAACTCATCCATTTTCGTCTTACTTTTTATTTATTTAACCCTTAAAAGCTATCGTCGTATAACCAAGTTAATGTCCCCTAAGTTTGTCTATCTTACGTTTATGAAATAGTATTGATGGTAGAATTGATCTTACATTTTTTTTTCTTCTACTTATTTTTTTTTTTTTTTTAAACGATAAATTTGAATATTATCCATCGTTGTATAAAAAGAAAATTGAAACATTAATACGTAGGAAAGAGAGAGACAGAGACAGAGAGAGACAGAGACAGAGAGAGAGAGAGAGAGAGAGAGAGAGAGAGAGAGAGAGAGAGAGAGAGAGAGAGAGAGAGAGAGAGAGAAAGGTCAAAGATTTTTCATACTTGATATTTTTCGAGGGTTAAAGATTATAGTCCAACAGTTAAACTGACGGATATTAAAATTTCATTAAATAATTCTACCGAAGTTGTGCGGACAGAAAAAGGATAGATAAAGTGAACTGGATAGATAGAGAAGAACGTTGGTAAGCTGCTCTTATACTCGTCGTCGATTGCTTCTTATCTCAGGGTTGGGTCATATACCGCTCGTTTGTTCAACTAATGGCTGGTCCGACCTTCCGGCGAGCAGTACTACTAGCTTGTCCTACTTATAAGCGGTCGGCAAGTCTTTAAAGACATCTAGCCTTTTTACATCGTTCAACTATACGCTTTTACGTTTGTATATACTTGTATGTATACGTGTATGCGAATATATATATATATATATATATATATATATATATATATATATATATATATATATATATATATATATACGTGCACGTAGGTGTGAGCAAACAAAACCTACCCACCTAATTTCGTACACGTTCTCTCTCTCTCTCTCTCTCTCTCTCTCTCTCTCTCTCGCTTTCTCTATCTATCTATCTATCTATCTATCTATCTATCTATTTATCTATCTGTTTCTATCTTTCTTTTATCTGGTACAAGCTACGTTACAAAAACGGACAGATTAGGACGAGAACCGTAGGAAATGAATTTCAAGTTGGCTTGAAATCTCCCCACAACCTCCCTTTATATATATACATACATACATACATATATATATATATATATATATATATATATATATATATCTTCCTATCTTTGTCTCTATCTTCATCTTTCGGAAATTCGAGTCGAACGGTGATTACAGATCTTCTTTCTTTATCATTATCTTGAAAGAAGAGAAGAAAGTCTATGTGAATGATCGATCTCTTGAATCTCATGGAAGATGTACCATTATCTTCCCTAACCGTCGTTCATCATCGTATTTTATTTCTCGGATCGTTACCTTCTCGTTATTTGAATAGCCGAGATATGTGGGATTTTTTTGCTTTCTTTTCTTTTTGTTTTTGTTTTTTCTTTCTTTCCTTTTTTATTTTTTACAGCCATTCGTTTTTAACGTCAAATTTGTAATATATAGATTTATGAGATGTATAGTGTAATTTAAATATTCGGGAAAAATAATTGGGGAGGTAGAGGAGTGTTGGAGATTTATGAAATGAATTTTCCTGTTTTTTTTTTTTTTTTTTTTTTTTTTTTTTTAAGTGATATAAGATAACACATTTCTATATTGATTATTTATATTTTTTTTTTCTTTTATTCTTCTTCTTTTTTTTTTTTTTCTACGGTTGTGACATATTATAAATTCTTAATTAAACAGTAATGAGAATTATCATTTAAATGGTAATAAAATTGTATATTAATAGTAAACAAGAGATTATAGTTTTATTAGAAAATTGTATTTCAATACATCCAATTATTATTATATATATATATATATATATATATATATATATATATATTGTTTTATGGATTTACATTGTTGGTTGGGAAACTTGTAATTTTCCTAATCGAATTTATTCAAACGCGATTAGAGGAAGTTTGAAATTTCCTAGAAACAATATTTGTACTTTGTATAATTTACAATTAATTCTTGTTACTTTTGTTTTGTCATAATAATAACTTTGGATCTTGAAACATAATTGTTGCTTGGTCTGTTCAAATAGAAAATAAATTGAGAAACGAGAAAAAAGATTAATATAATATATATTTGTATAATAAAGGATCATTTTATTTTTATATGTAGCAGATAAAATGTTTCTGAATTTGTCGTGCATTAAAAAATTATATACAACTAAGTCATATTTTGTAAACAGAATAACTGTATGACCATAATTTTTCTTCCGACAAAGTTATTAAGACAAGGAGAAAAGAAAAAAGAACAAAACGAAACAAAACAAAACAAATTTAATTAGAATTAAAATAAACTGTGAAAATAATTACGATGCAAAGAGTTAATTAACAATATAATTTTGATATTAATATTATTACAAAAATTTCTCTATTCGTAAAATAATTGGTCCTTGAAATCTAAAAATTCTCTCACACATTGAAAATATATAAATGAGAATACAATTCGGTTTCTTTCGCAATTAAGATATTAAAATAAAAGCACCAAATGAAATTAGAATTTTTGTTGAAAACAAATTAGGAAAATAATTACGGTACAAAGGGTTAATTAACATAATACAATTTTAATATTAATTTTAATAATACACACACATTCCCTCCCTCCCTCGCCACCTCTCTCTCTCTCTCTCTCTCTATCTCTCTCTCTTTCTCTTTCTTTCTCTCTTTCTCTTTTTGAGAGAATTTCTTTAGCATAAAAATAACTCATCCTTTAAGTCTAAAAACTTGAAGGTCCATTTAAAAAAAAATATAACTAAGATATGTATATTTTATACATACACACATACATAAACCCAACAACCCACACACCCACCCACACACACACACACACACACACAGAGACACATACTATACTTTGTATATTTAAAATATTAACTGTGCATACAATTTATTCTTTCCGCAATTAAGATATTAAAAAGTAAGAACGATGAATTTCCATCAGAATCAGCTGAGAAAAAATAAAAAACGTGCAAAGAATTATTTCAATAGGTACAAAGAAATTAATTAATTCTTAATATATATATACGTGATTTCATTTATAAAATAGAACATTCTTTTGAATTCTCTTTTACAACTGAAATAATTCGTCCTTGAAATTTAAAAAAGAACTTGACCACTGGGAATAAAGAAGGGAGAGAAAGAGAGAGAGAGAGAGAGAAAGAGTGAGAGAGGAGGATGAGAAAACAAATGAGAGAGAGAGAGAGAATGAGAGAATGAGAGAATAAAACAAAGTCGTTGTTGTCCTACGAATAGAATGATTCATCGATCGATGTAACCGCCCTTGTCCTTTCGTAAAAGGACCACCGAACTGTTTGGTTTAGCCGCTTTTTGATTGCCCACCAGTTGGTAGTCGTGTATCTAGGATCAATCGTGAAAACAATTTGTCGGTACGTCGATTCTCTATCGTTCTCCTCTTTTCCTCCTTCTCTTCTTCTCTCATTTTCCAC
>NC_060969.1:1232500-1245000 GCF_910589235.1 Vespa crabro | reverse complement strand
TCTCCAAGCGGATATTCTCGTTCCTGACATCATCATTATCATAGTCATCATCGTCCATTCGAATGCACTCTCTTTCCCTCTCTCTCTCTTTCTCTCTCTCTCTCTCTCTCTCTCTCTTTCTCTCTCTCTCTCTCTCTCTGTGTGTGTATATGTATTTGCTTTCGTCCTAACGGAGAGTGCCGACTTATTGAGATATATTCTCTCTATTCGGGTAATTGCAGGATTCTCGAGGGTTATGGTGGTCAAATGCTGTAATAGTTTGAAATAGTCTCTTAAGATTCAGATTTATTTTTAACTTGAACAAGTTTTGATATATAATGTGTAGCATTCGATAAATTTACGAACATTTTATTTATTTATTCTTATTTTTATCGAAATAATTCATTTCAGATAATATAATGAAGTTCTATCATAATGATGATGATGATGATGATGATGATGATGATGATGATGACGATAAGATTGATTTTAAAAAAGCTATTTATGTTTTTTTTTTTTTTAATCGACTTTCTTATTTGATAAATCTTATCAAATAATTACGATACCAAAGGAATCATTGTTAAATAAATTTCTCGAATCTTTTGATCAAATTTTTTAATCGATTTATTATTCAATAAATCTTATCAATTATGATATCTCTTTTAGCTTTAATAAACTGCATTATTGTTATATATGCAATTAATGAATTGCATTCAATGCGTAGCATTCGATAATTTAGCGGGGGGTTTTTTTTTTTTTTTTTGTTATTAAGATAACTCATTTTAGACACGACAATAATGTTTTGTAACAATAATAATGATGACAATGATGATAATATTGATCTTAGAAAAGTTTTTTTTATTAATCTTTTAATCGATCTTATTATCTATTAAATCTTATCATTTGTGGTATCTATTGTTCGTAATATAAAGAGAAATGAACATTTTGTTAGACTTGTTTATTAAATCACATTTGTCTATAAAAAAAAAACTTCTGGTGGTAATCGTAGTTAGAAATATTCTTAAGATAAGATTTATTTTCCATCTTTTACCTTTGCTAAGTTTAAATAATATATGAGAATTTTTTTTTTTTATCGTCACAAGCTCGATATGCTTGATAAGCTTGATAGCATTTTTCTTTTTTTTACTCTTTCTTTTTTGTCGATATTGAAAGAAAATTCATTTCAGATATGATAATGGTCTTGATATAATATAACGTCGAAGGATAAAATGGACAAAGAAAATGATTTAAAAAAAAAAGCTTTTTTTATGGTTTCAAACGATATATTTATAGAATATTATTATCTAATTATGAATTATGATGATATATTTTATTCATCTAACATAAGAAAAGTAGAAAATTTGTTAAGAGTTATAAATCGAAATTTCATTTAATTTTTTTAGTATTGTCTATCGTTAGTCGCTCGTTATATATAATGTGCAACTTTATCGTCGTAAGCCTGATAAGCTTTGTAAGCTTTTTTCCCCAAACCCTCCTTCCTCCGATCTCAGCAAAATTCATTTCAGATACGATAATGATTTTCTTTTTTTTTCTCTCTTTTTTTTCATAATAACGATCGGATTACATAGAAAAAAAGAATTTAATTTTATAAATCCTTATTATCATCCTTTTTTTAATCGATCGATTGTAATCTTACGAAAATTCATTAAGCGATATCAATTATGATATACTTAAAAATTTACGAACTTTTTTAAATTCTTACGACAACTATAAAGATAGCATAAAATAAAAACTTTTTTTGCGAAGAAAGAAATTTGATTTTAGAAAACCATTTTAAATCTTGCGATCGATCAATTTTAATCCTATAAAAATTCATTTAAATCGCAAAAGTTATATCGTTTAAAACTCATGAAATTTCTTAAAGGGATCATCCGATGTAATAATAACGATCGAATGAAACAGAAAAAGAATTTGATTTTGGAAAACCATTTTACACTTTCGATCGATCGATTGTAATACCAAAAAAAGAAAAAGAATTTCGTGTAGATCGTGACAGTTATTAAAGTTTCGGAAATTTCTGAAAATGATCATCCAATAATAGTAACGATCGAGTAAAATAGAAAAAGAATTTTATTTTAGAAACACTTTTTTTAAATACTTTCGACCGATCAATAATAATTATAGAAAAATTGATTAAATTTTTTTTTCTTACTTATTAAATGGATCATTCAACAATAATAACGATCGAGTAATATTGATAAAGAATTTCATTTTAGAAATCTATTTTATAATTTCGATTGATCAATAATAAATCCTATTAATAAGAAAAATTCATTGAACCATGTTAATTATGATATCTTTTATATATTTTATGAAATTTCTTAACGAATCGTCCGAAATGACATTTTGCAAGTAAACTTAGAACATACAAAATGGGACGTCTATAATTTATATTAATAATAGAAGAGTGTAAGGGTGAAAAAAAGCTTTTTTTTTTTTTTTCTTTTGTCTTTTTATTTTTCTAACGTTTAAAGTTAGAAAACTGATGGTTTGAAATACGCCATATATATATATATATATATATATATATATATATATATATAAATGTATGTATATGATATATTCATGCGTACGTGCGTCGTGTATATGTCATGTATGTGTATGTATGTGTGTCTTTTTTTTTCTTTTTTGCACTATTCCCTTTTTTCCCCTGTTTTAATCCCTATTCTATCCGCAAGGAGACAAAGGCATGTCGTGTTCCTGCTCTTTCGTAATTCAAACGAAACGAGCTTTTGATTCAATAAAAGGTGAATTCCTTCTTTGTCCTCCTCGAAATTGCTTCAGGCAGTTCAAATTTACGCCGACCGATGATTCGCATTTAAGTTTTTACTTCCCCTTTGTTCTCTCTCTCTCTCTCTCTCTCTCTCTCTCTCTCTCTCTCTCTCTCTCTAGCACTCTTTCGTTTCTTATTCATTTAGAATCGTTCCACTTTGCTGTTAGATTTGTCGTTTCGAATTCGAGTTATTCGTTTCTTTCTTCCTTCCACCCTCGCTCTCTCTCTCTCTATCTCTCTCTCTCTCTCTCTATCTCTCTCTTTCTTTCTCTCCTTTACTGGAATTTTCAATCGATAAGGTAGAATTCTTTTCTTATCGTAAAACTTTTAACAACGATCAGCAATTCCTTTTCACGAAATTAATGTTTGAAGGAGAAAATAATAAAGGACAAATAAAGGAAGAAATAGAAGAGAAAGAAAAAGAAGAAGAAGCATAAGAAAAGAAGGTGAAAGTAGTAGAGATAATAGAAGGATAGAAAAGTCGATTTGTGATAGAAGACTCGAATAGTTTTTAGAAAGCTCACTTAATTAATCAAACGAGTTGGTCAGCCCATCGTGAAATGTCAATAAAGGATTGGTTCGTTTAGTTTCTATTTCTATCGCGAGTAAAACGAAATGCAATCGATCCTGAACGATGCGGGTGTCTAGACGGACAAAGAGAAAAAGAGAATGAGAGAGAAAATGAGAGAGTGAGTGAGAGAGAGAGAGAGAGAGAGAGAGAGAGAGAGAGAGAGAGAGAGAGAGAGAGAGAGAGATTGCCTGTGTTATCCTCATTGAAAAGGATTCACCGATTACAAATACTATTTCATAGCTTATAAAATGCATTGACCTTTCACTAGGAAAGAAATTTCCATTTGGTAGAATGCAATCGACATTGGAAATATATACGTATACACACGACGATGTTTCGATCCTTTCTATTCTCGCGAGAACGAATGTATTCATTCGACTGTACACGTGAGTTCGAATCTTCGATATAATAATGTATTTTCTATCACATATTTGTTTTTCTTTTTTTTTTTTTTTTTTTGGGACTGGTGATGATAAGGGTAGAGAGGGGAGGGGGGAAATGGTTTCTGTTTAGTGTTTTTATTTTTAATCGTTTAGAGACACATCAATTCGTTCTTCGTATTTCATTGATTATTGAAAAATGGAAATTTTAAGGGTTAGTGAATTTTATTCAATGAAAATGTTCAAATTGTAAGGTGAAAGAATAAATATGAGAAGAATCTATAATGCATTGTGTGTGTATGTATGTGTATTTTTGTGTTTGTATAGAGAGGGAATGTTATCAAAATTGTTATGATATTTGATACGATATTTATTTATTTGATATACATTTTTATGCAAATTATTTAGGTTTACCAAATAAGGAATAGCCGGCATTTTCAATATGAAAATATTAGTGGGGGGTTTTTTATTTTTTTTTTTTTTTTTTATACAAATATATAAAATGCTAAAGTATATTATGGTAAACGATATACTTCATGGTGTTATTTATATAGATATAAAATATTAAAAGTTTTTAATAAAAAGATTATTTTATAATGTTATATGGATATAAAATAGTACAAGTTTTCGATAAAACATTATCAAAGTTTTTTTTTTATTTATTTTTATTTATTTTTTATTTATTTTTATTTATATATGTATATACATTTTTTCCTTGTTTAGATATAATGTATTAAACATTATCGAATAAAAAGATATAACAGAGTGTTATATTCATTTATATGCAAAGAAAACAAAACTTTCTTTTTTTTTTCTTTTTTCTTTTTTCTTTTTTCTAACACAAAATACAAAATAGTTTTTTTGCTATTAATTTAAAGATATAAATTATTAAATATTTTTGATAAAATATTACTAATGGATATTTATTTGGATATGTACTACTACAAATTCCAACGTTATATTTATTATAAAATAGACATTATGATTATTATAAAAATAAAAATATTAAAAATATTGTTAAACGCGACGTTTAAGATATTTATTATTATATGTTCAGCCATTTTCAAAAGAATTGAAATTCTTTTTGTTTTCTCCCACTTTAATAACCATAATCTAAAGATACATAAGTCCATACTCAAAACTCTCTCTCTCTCTCTCTCTTTTCTTTCTTTTGAAGAAATCGGATTACTTTGACTCGAAATCGAGTAGGATCAACGATTCAAATGTTGGTTACAGAGATTCCCTTTATTTTCAATGAGAACAAAATTTAAAATTTTTATTCGACGTCCAAAATTTTTATTCGAATACAAAATTATTATTTAATCGACGTCCCTGTCGATTATTTTTCTTTTATATACATCGTACGTACATTTATTTTTACTATCCTCGAGTGTTCATTATAGATTCATCGAAATCCGATATAGAGTGGGCCACAAAGTTCCTAACTAATTTTAAACATTAATTACTCTCTTTCAACGATCCCTTTTGTTTTAACTTTTTATTTTGTTCCATTTTTATTAAACTAAAAGCATAAAGAATTTTGTGACCAATTAATATAATGCCATATATTTTATTAATAAATAGTTTAATGAGATGTGAATATGTAACCCATGTTAAGATAAAAAGGAATTTCTGTATGTGTTTTTGTATTTTAAAGATCAAACAGAATGAAAGAATGAATGAACGAGTATGTTTATGTCATTCATATAAATGTGTTAATAATAATTAAAGAAATATTTCCGGTATGTCGTCTTTTTTTTTTCTTTTTTTTTCTTTTTTTCTTGTTTTCTTTTTTTTTTTTTTTTTTTTTTTTTGTAATTCATCTTCAACGATTCCTCTTAATTCAGTGTACGATCTTTAAAATTGTAAAAAAATAATGAAGCCTCGAATGAAATCCGATTGACAACTCAATGTCCGACGATAAATCGATCCAATATATATCCATGATATGTTCTATACATTATGCAAATAGTTTAGCGTGTTCTATTTCGTAAGCATAACACGGAAACGACGGAGAATAAAAATGCACGTGCAAGAAAGTGCATATACATATATGTATATATAAATATATACGTACAACATACAAACGAGAGAGAAAGAGAGAGAGAGATAGAGAGAGAGAGAGAGAGAGAGAGAGAGAGAGAGAGAGAGAGAGAGAGAGAGAGAGAGAGAGAGAGAGACAGACAGATAGAGATATTAAATTTTTTCATATTTCCGGGCAGCCTAATAAATAATTAATTTATTTTATTATTATTAGGTATTATTATTCTTTTTTTTTTTTAAACGTCTTTTTATGTATTAATCCATTAAATTTATTAGAATTTCTGTGAAAAGGGGAACATTCTTTTCCCTCTTTTATTAGCAACCACCTCGTTTTTATGTCACGAATAATAATTTGGTATGTTTACTCACACATACACACATATATATAATTATAGTAATAATAAAGATTCACAATGGCGGATTTACATAGAGAAAAGGCGTCTCCTGAGGCACCGTAAGACACATGCCCCGTCCTCTCTAGCACACTATGCAAAATATAAAATTATATTATATAATAAAGTTAATTAAATGTCCGCTTATGTCCGCTTTATGATTGTTGTTTCTATTTTTACGAATACAATCAAATCAGAACATTGCGTATTTTTCTCGCTAAATCGTTCGCGAGAAACGATTGAAGCAAGAGAAAACAATATATACATATATATTTATGAATAATGGATTTATTTTAACGGGGACCGCAAACAAATTTTTAACGCTTTGGGCACATTCAAGGATAAATCCGTCGGTGAAATAGAGTATCACTTTTTTTTCACGTCGAAAGATATAATTATGGAGGTATGCAAATATAAATTATAAATGTAGAGAAGAGTAGAAATGTGAGAGAAAAAAAAAAGAAAATGCATATACATAGGTACATACATATATATGTACATATATATGCATATATATATATATATATAGTAAGTGTATATATATATATATATATATATATATATATATAGTAAGTGTGTATATATATAGTAAGTGTGTATATATATATAAAGCATATATATATATATATATATGCTTTAATGTTCACAATCTGTGAACTAATTCGAGTTAATCGCCAATTTGCAATGCTCCGGTAACTACAAAATTACTGTTTTATTACGTGAATAAAGGCGAGTGTATATAATATTATTGCTATTTCGAAAGTAGGTTATGTGTACGTTTATATTAATGAATTCTCTGCTTTTATTTTCAAATAAAATAGATAGTCATATTTTCATTGTCAATTGATTATTATACATTAGATAAATTTTATTATATCAAAGTATATATATATATATATATATATATATATATATATATTTATAAATATTTACTTAAAAATTTAGATGTACAATAGTATATGTATTTTCATTATCAATGATTATAAATTCCCAAATTTTATTATATATATATTATTATTATATATATATATATATATATGTATATGTATGTATATATATATATATATATATATATATATATATATATGTACACACACATACATTAAGTTATGTTTACAAAAGTATACCGCAAATTTTTCATATTCAGTACTATTTAGATTTTTTATAAATAAACATATTCTCAAAATATATTATTATACACGTAACAAATTATACCGTATGTGCCTTATATATAATGTTTATAAATGTACATTATAAAATACTTGTAAGTTAAAAAATAATACCGTTAATATTTTTAACTATTATATTATACGTTCTGAAATTTCACGATTTGACATGTGACAATATATATCTATACATATATTACGTTATGTATACAAATGTATAGACTGAAGTTCTAATAAACAATAGTATTTGTATTAACGATCGATGATAATACATTCCTCCATGTTATTATTAAACAGATAGTAAACGTTTATATACATTGACTGGCTCGACATCTTTGTTTACATGACGTAAACTTATTGCACAGTAGTATACTACAATCCAAGAGGTAACGGATGGAGAAAGAGACAGATAAAGTCGTTGTACTTACATATATACATGCATGCATACATGCATACGTACATACATACATACATACATAGTCGTCTCGTACGAGAAGGAACGATCTGAATTTCTTCGAGCGTGACGGTAAATACCACGAGGACATATATCTGTTTGATATTACGTTATATATAGAAAGATGGAATAGAAGGTGCATGGCTAGTAAGAGAAAGTGTGAGAGAAAGAGATAGGGTCGGAAGAGGAGGTGAGGAAAAAGAGAGAGAGGGAGAGAAAGAGAAAAACAGACATTATGTTAGTTGGTACATGTGTATTTTTTAAAAAGCTGTCACCTGCATCGTGTTTTTCTAAGTACACAATATTTTTCAAAGGAAGATAAAAAAAGAGAGAGAGAGAGAGAGAGAGAGAGAGAGAGAGAGAGAGAGAGAGAGAAAGAGAGAAAGAGAGAGACAGACAGACAGACAGAGACAGAAAAAGAATATTCAGAGAAGAAGATAATATAGAGAAAGTTTTATATGATGTTATTTTATAATTTTATTTTTTTTCCCTTTTATCTTTTTTTTTTTATTCCTACTTCATTCGTATTTTATAGAATAAATTATGAATGGTATTAATTTACATATTCTTCTAATATTATATCTTTTTCATTCGTATTTCTTATTCGTATTTTCATACGTTTATATACAGTACATATATATATATATATATATATATATATATATATATATATATATATATATATATATATAATAACATTAATAGTTCACATGTTATATTAATATTTTATTATCTTTATTTATATTTTATACATATTTGTTTCTCATACATATTCCATATAATGCAATGATAATAACGTTATTATTATAAATGAGTTTTGTGATTAGAAAAATGTATGATATAAAAGTCGTATAAATATACATTATTTTCGAACACGTTTTAAACGTATTTAAATGTGTGAGAGAAAGACAGAAAGAGATAGTGGTAAGGGTTAGAGAGAGGGAGGGTTTTGGGATCTGAGTGAGAGATAAAAGAAATAGAATGAGAAACGAAAAGAGAAAGAGATGGTGATAGAGATAGTAACAAGGAAAACAAGAGCGTATCCATTTTTTCATATAAACAGCACGTACGTCTTATTTACATGTATCTACGTGGAAAATCGTACTTGAAATCTCATTCGTTTCTGTCCTTCTTCTCGAAACTCTAAAGAGAAGGCATTAGAGAAAGAAAAACATAGACAGAGAAAAAAAGTGAAAGAGAGAGAGAGAGAGAGAAAGAGAGAGATAGATAGAAATAGAGAGAGAGAGAGAGAGAGAGAGAGAGAGAGAGAGAGAGAGAGAGAGAGAGAGAGAAGATAGTAAAAAAAAAGGAAAGTAATACACGTTGCACAGAAGACAGATACAGAGAGAAATAGAGAGATAGAGATAGAAATAGAAATAGAGCAACGTTATTCCATGCGTTCTCAACGTGTGCTGTTGCTATTATACATGTTGTTGGTTGTACATATATATGTATGTATGTATGTATGTATTACTGGTGCATCGGACGCGTTTATCCGTGTGTGCAAGGAACGCGGAATATGTTTTACGAGCCACGCGTTATTACATCACGTATGCGTAAATGCGCACCCGTGCGGAATTCACGATCCGATATGGGCGAACGCTTCTCTGACCGTTTCTCTTGTATAACTTTTGTATACGTATGCACACATACGTGTGTATGTATGCATGATATGTCTGTTTATGTCTGTATTTATACATATATATATGTGTGTGTATGTGCGTAATTATTACGCACGTAATTCGGATTTTCATGGGATTTCGACGCTTAACACGTTGAGTACTCAAGTGATTTTGCATAAATCAATGGACTTTCGTTCTTTTATGTTTTTGTAATTTTTTTGTTTTTTTTTCTGTTCTTGTTTTTGTTTTTCTGATTCTTTTTATCTTTTCTTTTGGGAGAAAGGATTGAGAAACGACAAAGATAAAGAGTAGATATTTGTTTTCTAATGTTTTAAATATAATTTTTGGTTTCTTTCTTTTCCTTTTTTTCTTTTTCCTTTTTTTTTTCTTCTTTATTAGTTTCATTTGCAAATTTTACGAAAAGAAATTCTGACAGACGAGAAATTAGGAATTATGAAAAGGATTTATTTTATAGGGTGTAATATTTTTCGGTTGTGTTACGAAATAATATTAAAAATTATATAATATTATGTTTTGTTTGTATTTTATATATATACTTTTTTCCTTTATAATATTTCGTTTTATTAAATTAATTTACATCTATAATTATTCCGCTTATCATAATTATACCATGTCATAATTATTACCGTAATTATGATTATATACTAATATATTAAATTTCTTTTTTCCCTTCATCTTTCTGTATCTTCAATGTAATTTTCTTTATATATGTAAATATCATATTTTCATGGAATACGATTAAGAAATAATTAACGATATGTCAATGAATATATCTAAGTAAATAATAAACGTAACAAAATTAATTGTGTATTTAATAATTTATTAAATGATCTCGATCGGTATTAATAAAACGAATCAATCAACTTTAAGATCATTTTCATCGGTTCTTTTTAAGATACTTACGTGTACTATGTACTTACTTATCTTGCACGAAGTTAAAGTGACAAAAATGATCGATACGTTTTGAAGAGATCTCAAGAATTATCTGATAAGGAGCTAAATTACCTATGATTTATTTAACCAGGCTAACTTAAGATAGAAAGAAAGATAAAAGAAGAAAGAGTGAGAGAGAGAGAGAGAGAGAGAGAGAGAGAGAGAGAGAGAGAGAGAGAGAGAGAGAGAGAGAGAAATAAATGGTACAATGTGGTTAACAAAAAATCGTCTCAGGAGAAAATGCGTTAGAAGTGCAGTTAGGAGAGTTGGGGGAGGGTTTGAGAGAGGAAGGGCCAAAGGGCGGGTGGCGGGGGGGAGGGAAAGGTGATGGATGATCGAGAAAGTTTCGACTCTAAGGTAATTTCAGTGGAACGACTTTTATCGGTGTTATCAGAGAACGATCTTTCTCATATCTTCTCACTTCCTATCTTCCTTTTCTCTCTCTCTCTCTCTCTCTCTCTCTCTCTCTCTCTCTCTCTCTTTCTTTCTCTTTCTCTCTATCTCTTTTTCTTTCTTTTTCTTTCTCATATATTGTATTTCTTTCTTTCCTTCATTCTCGTTGATGCGAAACGTTATTACCATCAACGCGAACATTCACGGTGTAGGTGTCATCTTTTTCATATATATGTGTATATATATATATATATATATATATATATAAATTTTTTTTTCGTTTATTCAAGAAAATAAAATTCTCGTTCGTAATATGGTTACGTATATGTATATACGTATGTATGTATGTATGTATGTATGTATGTATGTATGTATGTATGTATGTATGTATGTATATATGTATGTATGTATGTATACATGTATGATATAATTTAAGTTTCGAAGGGCGCATCTTACGAAGCAAGTTTATGAGAACATGGAAAATAAATAGTTTATACTGAGATCTTTTTTAAATTTTTCTTTTTCTTTTTCTCCAAATAAAAGGTTAGTTTCAGAAATTTATTATTTTTTCTTTCTTTTTTTTTTGGCTTATATGTTTGTTATATTTTATATATCTTTAGCAAATATATTTAAATCTAATGTCAATGATAATAATGTCAATAATGATTAATGTAAAGTACATATATTATAAATCTTTTGTTTTTTTCTTTTTCTTTAATTTAAGTGAATTGTAGTTATATCTATTTATTATAAAATTGAAAACAGAAAAAAAAATATATATATAGAGTATTATATAATATATATTTATTAGTATATTATAATATAATATACTACTTATATATATATATATATATATATATATATATGTATAGATATATACATATATAATTATATTATATTAATAATAAGTAAAATATATGTAGATTTGAAAAAAAAATATTGAAAAATAAATTAATAATTGATACTTTCCGACGATAAAATAAAATAAAAGTTTAAACATTAAGGGAGTATATTATAGTATAATTAGTATAAATATTTCTAATATATCATATTATATTATATATTATAATTATACTATACTAACGATAAGTAATGCTATAACTATCACGCATTGTAATTTTTTTTTTCTTTTCTTTATCTTTAAACGTATTAATAGTAAATATTCCAGTCGTACTATTGGGAGGTTTAAATCATTCGATAAATTAATTTAAAAAAGGTCGAATAAATATAGTGAATTTTTTGTTGCTTGATTTGTTCTCTTCTTACGTTGGTTATATGCGGAACGAAAAGCGGAAGGAAAAAAGATAGAAAAGAAATATGGACGTCGATAATCTGATTTACGTTCGATGACCTTATCGAGGTCGAAGGAAGATCGGCTTCCGCGAACCTAGAGATATATCCGGGAGTATTCGTACCTCTCGATGGTCTAAGCGGCGCAACCAACTATGTACGTCCCTGAGGTAATACATTTTATAGCGGACTGCGACATTTCTAGCCAATTCGGTCCACGACGATGACCTCGACTTCTATTCGGTTAGTTTCGAGGGTTACCTTGTAGCTAACGGCTACGTGATGATCCTCTAAACTTTATTCGATAAAATATCGATTTTCGTTCATACAATTCTTGCGAAAACTTTAATCGTTTAATACATCATTTATCTTTTCTTCTTTTATATATATGAGCCGCTTATTTTGAAAGTGGCCTAACTCCATTTATCTTCAAATCGAGATATTTAAGGGTTTGCGTTTCAA
>NC_060969.1:1217500-1227500 GCF_910589235.1 Vespa crabro | reverse complement strand
TTCAATCTCCATTTTCTTTGTTTCGTTTTTATAGTAGTTTGTTAAGTTTCTTTTTTCAAGTCGATAAATTGCATGTTGGTGAAGGCCGAAAATCGGTCGCTTTTAAAGAGAGAGAGAGAGAGAGAGAAAGAGAGAGAGAGAGAGAGAGAGAGTAAAAGAGAATGATTAAAATATATTTATGGTGTATTTTATTTTCAGAACCATGAATATACATTTTATTTAATATTTTTAAAACTAGAAATAATCCTAGCTGTTGCCAGTTTGTCAAGCAGTTTAAAAGTGAACTTCTCGAAAAGGTTTATAAAGCGTGTATCGTTGTTCCGAAAGAAAGAAAGAAATAAATACACATAGATGGATAGACAGATAGATAAAGGGAGAGAAGGAGAGAGAGAGAGAGAGAGAGAATAAAAAAAGTAAAAACGTTTCTCTCGAATTTCTCGACGCGTTAAATTTTCATTTGGAATTCTTTTATATATATATATATATATATATATATATATATATATATATATATATTCTTTTTTTTTTTTTACTACACACGAAGAAAAGCTAGGTTTACGCTTTGTAACGGCATCGATCGATGACACCCGGCACAGGACTCTCTCTTGTTTTTTCCTCTTTCTCTCTCTCTCTCTCTCTCTCTCTCTTTCTTTCTTTTATTTCCTATTTTTTTTCCCTCTCTTATACCTCTCCACGTCGTTGCATCGTGCAATTTTTCTTGCAACGATGCACATTTCGTTCGACGCGATAAAAAATGCAGCTTTGTAGGGAGCTCGTTTGGGGTTGCGTTGAGAATATCTGTATATACATGTACGTATGTGTTAAAGAGAGAGAGAGAGAGAGAGAGAGAGAGAGAGAGAGAGAGAGAAAGAGAGGGAGGGAGAGAGAAAGGGAGAGTTAGATATAAAAAGAAAACAAGGGGATTGTTCAAGAAAAAGAGAGAATATATGTCCCAGAACAAAGTGATATGTGTATTCATATTCCGTCGTTCGAAGGAGAAAAAAAAAAGAAAAAAATAAAAGAAAGAAATGAAAAAAGAAATTCATTCGTTGTCCTTAATTCGTGGCCTCCAGTCTGTTTTGCCCGTAGGAAATCCTTTGGTTCGTGTTTGCTTAACACTGCAATGCGATCGAATGAATCGGTCAAAGGGCATATTACGGAGGATGTGCAATCGTTATTTTTAGAAAAACTTTGATATATAGATAGACACGTATAACTTGGCCCTGAAACCATACTATTCGATATATGAATATATCGATCGGAATATGAAATGACTTGAATAGGATATGACGTCAGAGTTTCAAATTCGATAATGAAATATACCCTGTGTTAACATACTCGACGTACTATCAACAATTATTTTTAAGTATGCGTTTTAAGGTACATACATGAGATGTAACTTTTTTATGTACTTATCTATCTCAAAAAGAAAAAAAAAAGAAATAAAAATTAAAAAATATATAAAAAGAGAACAAAACTAATTTAAAATTGTTAAACTATTTAAAATTGTTATCATATATGTATGTATATCATACATCAATGTTGTACGTGTTTGTGTGACTGTGTGAATGTGTGTGTGTGTGTGTGTATCAATATATCAATAATATCAAACATTTGGATATATAAAACGTTATATATTTTATTTTATTATTTTAGTATTAATATAATAATATTATTATATTAATCCTTACTAATATAATTAATACTATATATGGTATTAATAAAATATTAATTATAATAATAATTATTGTTCTATCATAATATTCTATTATATTATCTTTCTAAATGCTTTAAAAAAAAAAAAATATGAAATAAGATATTAAGTAGAAAAAATATATAATAATAATAATAATAATAATAATAAAAATAATTCAAGCCAGTTATTTTGATTGATTGATAAATCCACTGTTAATATATATATATGATCTCTTATCTTTTGTATTTATTATATTTGTTGTTACTTCTCTCTCTTTTTCTTCCTTTTCTTCTTTCTTTTTTTTTCTTTTCTTTTCTTTTCTTTCCTTTCCTTTTCTTTTCTTTTCATCCTAACTTTATTAAACAAACTCCGTGCAAAGAGAGATCTTTCATTTCGATCTACTTTAACTCTGGTCACTGACCTACATTTCAAGCCGTTTCCCATGGGTATTTTAGATGTGTTATCCACGAATTGCTGCAAACTGCCACATGAACTATCACGCAAGGCTACTTCACCTTCGTTCCGCTCTCTCTTTTTCTCTCTTTCCTCTCTTCTCTCTTTCTCTCTCTTTCTCTCTTTCCTCTCTTCTCTCTTTCTCTCCCTTTCCTCCTCTATCCCTCTCTCTTCAATTTTCTCGCTCGGTGGCTAGCTCTTTCTCTTCAATTTTCTCGCTCGATTCACAAGCCTTTTCTTTTTTCTTTTTTCTTTCTTTTTTCTTTTTTTCCCTTTCTTTTCCTTCTCTAAGCCTAGTAAGTACGTATCTATCCGTTTCTTTTTTTTTCTCTCCTCTTTTTTCCTACGATGACCTCGGCCTGAACTTCGAGCGAGAAACACCGTGCTCCAATTTAAACTTCCTATTCGAAATTTTATACGATAGACATGCGATCGTTTGTCACGTTCTACGTTCTGCCCTTAGTTACGATGGATTCTCTTGATTTGTTTCCTAAAACGGAACTATCGATTCTATTCGAATGATTATATGATAAGCTCGATAAGACAGAATCTTTTAGATCGTTCAGTTTGTATTCAAAGCTTTATTGCTTTTATTTTATTGTAATTTAAACGTTAATTATTATCGTTCACGCTCTAAAAGGTAATCATTATTGTTGATTTAACTTAAATTGTACTATCAATGTCAAATATTAACAAAATTATTCTAACGTATAGTTCCTTCTTTCAATTTATACAATTGAGGATTAATTGTTCAGATATTTGTAAATATGGTATATTCAATTTTGTTTATCTATATCAGTGATATTAGAATTTTTTTTTTTCCTTTTTTTCTTTCTTTTTTTTTATTAAATTAATGATACATCCTCAGTTTGGTTTATCTACATAAACAATATTAGAATATTTTATTAAAAATTTCTATATCAGATGCTAATTAAAAACTTAATACAAACGATATTGAAGATAATGAATTTCTTGTTTTCTTTTTTTCCTTCTTCTTCTTCTTCTTCTTCTTCTTCTTTTCTCTTTCTTTTAGAATTCGCGCTGAATACTAATGGTAGATAAAAAGGTTGTAAGAGATTTAAGAAAGGTCGTGGTAGATTAATTTTTGCAGATAAAATAACTAGATCCTTTTTTTCTTTCTTTCTTTCTTTCTTTATTTCTTTTTTTTTTCCTTATTTTTTTTTTTTTTTTGTTATTTTTATTTTTCTCTTGTCTATCTTTATTTTTTATAATTTTAACGAAGAAAAACCAGCAACTATTTTCCCTTTCCTTAAGTTGCCCTTACCTTTCCCAACTCTTCATGAACGGCCCTATGTAATTTAGCGAACGTCATCTACCTCAGGCTTGTTAAACTTTATATCTACCTCGGTATAGTTAATTTTTTGAACGAAGACTCGGATAATCTTTCTAACCTAGAATAACTAACCCCCGTGCCGCTGCCGCTGCTGCTACTGCTGCTGTTTCTCACCGTACACGCTTTTTATATTTTTATACGAAGACGTAATACCATCGTAATTTAAAAAAGAAAGAAAGGAAAAGAAAAAGAGAAAGAGCAAAAAAGAACCGAGTAGGTATATTACTTCTTTTACTGATCTTGTACTTTGCCCTTTTTTTTTTCAGGATGATACCCGTATAATGAAGGTTGGAGATAAGAAGAGATGGATACACGACCCGAACAGTAAGTTTTCTAGCTAGTGAGTTAATTGATCAAAATGAAATTATTATCTCTATACTGTCATTTATCTTCATCTATTCTTTTCTTTTCTTTTTTTTTTCATCTTCTTCTTTTTTCTTTTTTCTTTTTTCTTTTTTCTTTTTTACTAATTCAATTTATAAATTTTGATTGACTACTTTAATATCTTTAATTTATATGTTTTGAATTAATAAGTTTTAAATAATTATGCTTAACAAAATTATTTTGATTATTATCCATTTAGATATATTTTATTAAAATAATCAATGTAGATAATTATAATATATACAATTTTTAATTATTAATAATATTTTCGTATATTAGTAAAATAAGTAAAGAATAAATAAATTTTTATATAAATTTGATACATATATACTGAATCACCTTGAATAACTTTGTACTTTTTAGAGATATGAAGGAACTTTGTTAACAAAAGTTGTGAATGATACGAGGGAGGGGAGGGGGCGGTACATAATATGACATAATGATTTTTTGTACAAGTGGTCACGTAAGGTACATGTAAAGGTTAAATGAAATTTTTTTTTTTTTTTTTTTTTTTTTTTTTTTTTTTTTTTTAAATAAGATCATACGTTTTTAATTGCATTGGTCGATGGAACTCGACATTCTCTATAAAAAGATATTAACTCATGTATTCTTAAAAAAAATTATTAATTTAGGAGCTATATTAATTTAAATATTATTAAGAAAAATCCATATAAAGATTCAATTTTATTTATTAACCTGAGAAAAGTCTTTCAGTTTATTGATCCTTCAATTTTGTTATATTATCGACTATTGATACATCTTCTATTTTTTATTTTAAATAAACAAATTAAAATTCACGTGATTATGATAAAAATTGAAATAATTTCATTGTAGTAATGTCCTTATTACGAAAGAGAACAAAAAAAAATCAATTTAAAAAATTTTATTTACAAAATTGATTTTATTATAACGATATTATCGCAATATATAAATAAATAAAGAATAAATTACATTTGAAAATGGTATTTGTTTCAACTCTTTCCGACTTTTCATTCCGAAAATTCAATTGAAAGAGAAATTTCAATTGAAAAAATTATTAACAAAATCGATTTTATTATATCAATATTATTGCATTATTTAAATAAATAAAAGAAATAATACTCTTGAAAACGGTGTTTGTATCAAGTTTCTACTCCTTTTCGTTCCGAAGATATCGCCTTCGAAAGATTTTCATTCATAATTTCTATAATACAGCTGTTCGTAGTAATAGTCGTAGTAATTTCTCAGAATTTATGTAGGTCAGTGCATCACCGAACCATATTGAATGAAATTATATAGGTCACTATGTCAATGCAAACATCTTCAGTTTATACAGGAATATCTTCGGATCTAAAAGTCATAGAGACTTGAATCGAACGCCATTTTAAAGGGCAGAATTTCCTTTATTTTTTAAACTTCTTGTTAATAATTAATTAACAATTTGTTATAAATAATTATTATAAACAAATTTTTACGAAGTAAAATAATATTATTTTGATAACCAAACATTCAAATTACGATCGATTTGTAAAATTATATAAATTAATAAGTTATAAAAAAATAATTTTTTTTTACCGAAGAAATAATTTTTTTTTGCATTATTAATAACAAAGTATTTCATTTACATGAGAATATCTCCGAAATTAAAAGCCATAGAGACTTGAATCAAACAACATTTTAAAGTGCAGAATTTTCTTTATATTTCCTTTAACATATTATTAATAATTTATTAACAATTTGTTACAAATTATTTGTTATAAATCAATTTCTTACGAAGTAAATGTATCTTCTTTCACCAATCAAAAATTCTGATTGCGACCGATTTGCAAAATTATATTATATTATTATTATTATTATTATTATTATTATTATTATTATTATTATTATTATTATATAGATTATATTATGTTAAATTATATTATTATATAAATTAATAAATTGTAAACAAATAATTTTTTTATCGAAGAAACAATTCTTTTTAACATCATTAATAATCACATTTATTATTTGCATGGGAATATCTTTGGGGTTAAAACTCATAGTGACTTGATACAAGTATTTAAAATAAGCGTACTTTAAACACTAGTTTAACTATTAAGAGTAAGCGCTTCGTAATAAATATAATCTATAATAATATTTTTTTGATATATACGTGAGTTAATACGTTTTTATAGCGAATATCAAGCTGCGACAACCAGTTCAATCAGTAACATGTGATACCATGAAAAAAAAAAAACACATACATAATTGATCTTCATACATGTCACAAGCGTCCAATTGTAAAAAAATAATTACTGTAATATTATGGTCCCGTGTGTACCATACGATTTTTTTTATCAAAGTTTCTCGATGTCTATAAAAAGATCAAATATTTTCAAGATAATTAAAATTATTATATATAATATTTATAATAATTTTATTTTAATTACTATGTTACTATTATTAATATTATATTTGATTCTGCTTATGTCTACACAAAATGATTTATTAAAACTTTTTTCTTTCTTTCTTTCTTTCCTTCTTTTTTCTTTTTTTTTTCTTTTTTGCAATTTTGTAATTTATAATTTTCATTTAAATTCATAAATATTATTACGTTTATTATTCATATTTGTATATAAATTTTCTTAAGATAATTAATATATGCATATATATTTTTATCATATGTAAAATAATATTTGTTCACAATAATTATCCTCAATAATTGTTCTCATTAATGTAAACATAATTGTTAAATCTTTGTTCATAAAAGATTACAATATTACATAAAATTTTCAATCGAATTTGAGTGAGAGTGTCTGCGATAAATATCACATTTCATCGAGTTCGAAGGAGCCCCATCGTGGATAGAAAGAGAATCCATTTGAATTCATAGCCATCGTGCATATACTCGGATTTTATGACTTCTCCATCCTTCTCTTACCATCGTCCCTTAAATCGGGGGCGGATGCACGCCATCGGCTCCTCGAAGGTGAGAAATCGTGAGACGTTCGTAAAAGAATGGCGTGTCGACCTCTCACAGATATCGAACTCCTCTCCAGGGAAAAAAAAGTATGAGGGAGAAAGAGAGAGTCAAAGAGAAAGAGAGTGAAAGGGGGGTGGGAGGGAGGGAGAGAGAGAGAGAGAAGGGAGATAGAGAATATTTACGAGAAGTGCAGCCTGAATAAAAAAGGTAAGAGGGAGAAAGATATATATATATATATATATATATATATATATATATATATATATATATATATATACACTGTACGAAAAGAATCAAAATTATCTTCATAATATTAGTAAGAGATAACCTTGGAAATATCACTTAATCAATTCATTTAAATTTTCCTATCGATTATTATATATAGACTAATTTTAATATATCTAATTAATTTTCGATAAGCGAAAATACTCCTCGAATATGTTCGATTTCAATATTCTGAAATCAATTAAGTAAAATTTTATTAATTTAATAAAAAAAAAAAAAATAAAAAAATAAAGTGGAACATTATTTACGAGCAACTGTTAAAGAATACCATTTTATTTTTAGATTATGATGAAAACATAAAAAAGAATAAAAACAAGGGATGGAAGGGTGAGAAGAAAAAGAAAATGCAGCTTTGTTTACAAATCATTTTTTAAATAATAATATCCTAAATTTACGAACAATCTTTATGATATAAAATTCTATATTTTCAAAAAATTTAAAAAGAAAAAGACAAAAAATATATTTTTATTTATAAATGATATATAAATTTTCTTAAAAAAAAAAAAATAAATAAATAAATAAAACAAGAAAAAAAACATGTTTTAATGGATTTAATAGAAACGTTTGAATTGCAAAAGGATTAATCTTAAAGTGATAATTATGAGAATACAAACAAAATAACAAAAGTATTTATCAATACTTTATATATTTATTTAAGACTTTGATAATATTTAAAGGGAGAAGGAAGGGTAGGTAGATAGTTAAAAAAAAAAAAAAAAAAAAACTTTCGAACTAACAAAATTGGAATCACCGATGCAAATTAAAGGCGTTGTTCCGAAGCCGTTTTCATAGCCTAATTTAACATAAATTTACATATCCTAGTAGATCCAATAGTGAAATGAAAATTTCTAATCTTCGTTTTCTCTATCTGTCTATCTATTTATCTCTTTTTATTTCTTTTTATTTCTTTTTTTTTTCTTTCTCCTTTGCTACGTCACACACACTGTTTACCTTTTACTTTGTGAGAAGCATTAGACTTTTTAAATAACTATCAAATGTTCTCTCTCTCTCGCTCTCTCTTTCTCTTTCTTTCTCTCTCTTTCTCTTTCTCTCTTTCTCTATCTCTTTCTCTTTTCGATTATTTACTTCAACACTTAAATGTAATTTTATTCAACGCACACTGAGACATTAACAAAGAGAAACTTTAAATCGCAGTGTTATGCAAGTGCAATGCATTCGTTAGCTTCCGACAAACACACTTCACACAAATTCACAGATACAAACACATACACACACACACACATACGCACAAAGAAAATTAAAATCCAGCATCAACTGTGTTTGTTCGTTTAAAAGATAGTAAACGAAAAGATACAAAGAAACGAGCACAACGATCCGAAGCTTTCAAAATTTGTTGTTTGTTAGTTTAAAAACACGAATATTTTAGTACACCTTCCTTTAAAATAAACACGAAAAGGAAAAAGAAAAAAAAAAAAAAAGAAAAAACCGGAAACCAAAAGGGGTAAAAAAACAAGAAAAGAACAAAAAATAAATATCCTCGGAGAATCGAGCGTGTTACCCACTTTTTACATACACACACACGCGCGCGCACGCACATACATACATTTCCATTCTCTGTCTCTCTTTTAAAGCGTCTCTCGTAATAGTAAACTTTTTCTATTAAATTACAAACATAGTAAAAGTATTAGTAGTAATAATAGTATATACACGACAAACACTTGTATAAAGTTATTAGATACATACATACATGCATACATAGATATATAGATAGATAGATAGATAGATAGATAGATAGATAGATAGATAGATAGATAGATATCGAACATATAGATAGATGCTTCCGCTACCGCATAACGAATTCAAAAAGGGAAACGAAAAATCATTCGTTTCAACAACAAATCAAAGACTACCGATGTCCGCCATTGTTATACTCTTGATATGGTTTCCCTGTCGTTGTGGAAAATTTTTCTACGAGCTTTCATTTTTATCTTTTTTCTTTTTATTTTTATTTTTATTATATTTATTTATTTTTTGTAATTCTTTTTTATCTTTATATATATATATACATATATATATATATATATATATATATATATATATATATATATATATTTTATTATGTATATATAATAAATTTTATATTATATATTATATATTTATTATATATTATATATTTATATATATATATATTATATATTTATTATATATTATATATTTATATATATATATATATATATATATATATATATATATATTTCTTTCTTTTTATAAATCGGTTATCAAAGTCTGCAACCTTCATCCTCCATCCACTTCTATCATCCCATTTTATCGGCTTTATCGTACGATCAGTCTCACAAAAGAGGGATGAAAGGAATTATATCTCCAATAGTAAGAATTATTATAACTAAAAAAAGAAACGAAGAAGAGAGGTACCATTGAGAAAATGATTATCATTATGAAGTCTCCTTTTATTTTATCCTATCGACTTAGAAAGTAAAGGTTTATACAAACCTGATTGAAAATTAACCAATTTTATTTTACAATTCATCTAACACCTCTCTCTCTCTTTCTTTCTCTCTTTCTTTTTCTCTTTCTTTCTTTCTTTCTTTCTTTCTTTCTCTCTCTCTCTCTCTCTCTCTCTCTCTCTCTCTCTCTCTCTCTTTCATTCTTTTATGTTAAAGGACGTAACAATACATGTTAAATGTAGAAAGTTATCGTTAGAATTTTTTTAAAAGACGTTGTGGCAATCGATTCAACGGTATAAACAGATCATTATGGCCCCCGAAGCTTTTAATTTATTAAAACGATTTTCAAATTGGAATCCGGTCCAAGGTCTCTCGCTATGTAAATTTTCTTTTTTTCTTTTTTTTTTTTTTCTCTTCCTTTCTTCATGCTAAAACGCAAAATTCGTATTTGATATATTGGG
>NC_060969.1:1210000-1212500 GCF_910589235.1 Vespa crabro | reverse complement strand
ATTATATTATTTATCATCTATCTTTATATATTTTTCTCCATAAAATAATTTTCTCTCTTCCTTCATTCCTTCCTTCTTCTTTCTCTTTCTTTCTCCTTATAAGAAGGGTGCAGCCATGCATCACATTAGATTATCTTAGAACGTTCGTATTTCTCTCGAAGACGTCTCGCGTATCTACGTCATATCGGGTTTATCTTCCTTATTCTCGTATAAAATTACCGTGTTAATGGAAGCGAAAAGACGGCGAGTAGTATTACTTTCCTTCATTTCTATCAAGCTTCTTCCCTTCCTTTCCCGTCCTCATCTTCTTTCCCGCAAACCCTTTCTTTTTTTTTTTTTTTTTTTTTTACACCTGTATATCCTTGACAAATTGTAACGCAGGTCCAGTTTTCTTTTACAGTTTTCATCTAACGCTCCTCTCTAGCTTCATCTATTTCTTCGTCTCTGTCTCTTTGTCTATTCAATCATGTCCGTCTTCCGGTTTCTATTATTGGAGAAATTCGAGCCTCTTGTCTAGATTTGGATCTCAGACAAACTTGAGCATTAGAACGGCGCGGGTCTCTCAAGTCGCGTCTCGAGGACTTCCACTCGAAGGTTCTACTGCAGCGAACAGGACCTCGGTTGCACGTAAATCGATATCTTCGCCTGGTACTGCCAACTGAATTTGATATCGTTAAAATGTTTCACGTATGTGTACACAACCATGATAGTTTCACCGTCGTACATCATTGAATATTTTTTGAAACGTCAATTTTTTGAAAAGATAAGAAATGTTCAATTTTATTTTCATTCATTTATTCATTTTGTTTTCTTTTTCTTCTCCTTTTTTTTCTTATATATGTATGTGTGTGTATGTTTGTGTGTGGGTGTGTGTGTAAATGTATAATATATGTTATATAAAAAAAATAATGATAATTTAAGCATTCCATCATTTCCTTTTGAATATTTATTCGAATTTTTGCTTGAAAACTTTTTTCATCGATTAATTCTTCTTCACTTCGACGTATGCATATATGTGGTTTGGGAATAAAAAAAATATTTTGATTTTTAATATATGTATTTTAAAACGCTATGTAATATGCATAATGTAAACGAGATTATGGTAATTCAAGGTTTTCATCATTTCCTTTTTAATATTTATTCGAAGGATAATATAAAATATTTTTCTCCCCTTGAAATTTCTAATAAAGAAAATAAATCATATATTAAAAGGATTAATGTAAAAATGTATATATATATATATATATATATATATATATATATATATATGCCTCCTTCCTTTTAGAATTAGAAAGCTTTCTCTCCCTTAACAATCACTTATGTAAAAATATTATTTTTAAATTATTATTTTTTTTTTAATTTCTAAAACATTTTTGTAATTATTTCTTCTTCAATATACATTTATATATATATATATATATATATATATATATATTATTATTATTATTATTATTATTATTATTATTATTATTATTATTATTCAGCAAAATTTGTACATATATGTCTTTCTTATTTCTTTTTTGTTCTAAAAATTTCTATTTAAAAAGAAAGAAAAAAATGAAAAAAGAAATAAATCCTATATACCTCTTTAAACGGTTAACGGGAAAGAAAAAAAAAATTATCAATAGAAAAATATTAGATTTTAATATAAGATTATTTAAATGAAGATGAAGACGATCGAGTTTACTTAAGAAAAAAGAGAGAAAGAAAATTAAGGAGAAAGAGAAAGATAGATAGATAAAGAGAGAGAGAGAGAGAGAGAGAGAGAGAGAGAGAGAGAGAGAGAGAGAGAGAAGGAAAGAAAGAGAAAAAAGAAAGAATTTCCAGACGAGCTACAAATCGTTCTTCTCTCGTTACGATTCGCATTCGTCTTTCGAA
This sequence comes from Vespa crabro, assembly GCF_910589235.1. Taxonomy (NCBI): domain Eukaryota; kingdom Metazoa; phylum Arthropoda; class Insecta; order Hymenoptera; family Vespidae; genus Vespa; species Vespa crabro. Next base: position 1,210,622 of record NC_060969.1, on the reverse strand, counting down.
TCGTTCGTGCGAGGCCCATCCAATTCTTTCAGGGTGAAACCTCATGCTGAAGCTGTCGGATCGTATTCTCGTACGCTCGGGATTATTCTTTTATAGGAAAGAAAATGCGCACACGAAGTATACATAGTAGTAGTTTCTCCTCCTCTTCCTCCTCCTCCTCTTCTTACTCCATCTCTTTTTCCTTCACTAGATACACACGTAGATAGTAGGTGAACGTGCTTAGAGGGAAGTTCCTCTTTGATTTACATTGACTTATACAGGGAATTTATATCCGACATGTGTAACATCACTGACACTTGAAATACTTCAATTATAGTTTACCGAGATCTATTTTATTCTTTCTATCTGATTTGTGTATGTGTTTCTTTTTCTTTTCTTTTCTTTTATTTTATTTTATTTTAATATCTTCCTACGTTGTGTCGATTATCTTCGCAATGGATTATTATCTCTTCTTTTCTTTTCTTTTATTTTGTTTTGTTGAATATTTTATTTATTTTTTTCTTTTTATTTTTCTTTTTTTGAATTTTTCCCGATAAATAAATTCAAATGAAAAAGAAAAAAAAAAGAAAAAGAAATGCACGAAATTTTCTCACTTACAATGTGCCACACATAAATTCTCTGA
>NC_060969.1:1187500-1202500 GCF_910589235.1 Vespa crabro | reverse complement strand
TTTTTTTTTTTACCAATATTTAAATTAAAATATCTACTGAATTAATAATTTGTCGACGTATATATATATATATATATGGATTAGTACTTTTTTTTATAGAGAATATCGAGTTGCATCGATCGATGCAATCAAGAACCTATGACAGTTATTAAAAAAAAAAAAAAAACAAACTCGATTGATCTTCGTATATATCATATGCGTCCATCTATAAAAAAAAAAAGTATTACTGTCATATTATTACCTTCTCCCTATCGTACGACTTTTAAAAGCAAAGTTTCTCCATATCTCTAAAAAGAACGGAAATATTAGAAGTGATTGAAGTTATTGCACCCATCCTGTACATACATCTGTACATTCATAAAACATACATAAAATACTATGTGTGGTATAATATTTCTATCAAAAGAAATATTTATATATAAAGTAATTTTACGATTTATTGTAATAAACTTCTTATAATTATTTTTATATATACAGAATTGTTATTGAAAAAAAAAATATATATATAGAATAATTCAAAAACAAAAAATATATATATATATAAAATCATAAATATATTCAATCAAAAAATATTTTTTTATCATTTAATAAAGTCAGATATTTTTTTTTCAAAAATATTTATTTCAGAATTTTCATTAACTTGTAATTTCGATGTTTCTTCTTTTCTTTTTTCTTTCTTTTTTTTTTCTTTTCTTTCTTTTTCTTTTCTTTTTTTTTTCCCTTTTCCTTCCCCCTTCTCGTACGTTGACGGTAATGTAAAGAAAATGAATGGAATGATTTTTTTTATTTTTTTTTTTTTTTTTTTTTTTTTTTTTAGAATATTGTACTTTCGTTATATGTCCTTTAATCGATCATAAAAGTCATAATAAATTACTTAATACTTTTTTACGATATATAATAAATAAGAAGTTGAAGTGCGAGATTATAATGAGCTCGTTGAAAATTGTTAGAATTTAGTTTCCAAGACAATATTCCTCTGTTCTTTTTGTGGTAACGAAATGAAGGCGTATTATTTGCTTGACGAATACGCCAAACGCGAAAGTTACGAGCTTCTAGCGTATAAAAGGGGCTGGTAGAGAACAACTCGAATGCGTATTTCCATTTAGAAATAAAATTCCTCGGAGAACGTTCTGTCTCCTAAAAGAAAGAAGGATAGGAAGATAGAATGAAAAAAAAAAAGTGTAGAAATAAAGTAAAATGAAAAGAAGACAAAAACATGGTATATATATGTATATATATACATATATATATATATATATATGTATATATATGTATATATATACATATATATATATGTATATATATATATATATATATCTATGTATATATAGATGCCAACGAAACATTTTCTTCCTACGTATATTTGAAGGAACGAGCGTACGGAGGACAAAAAGGAATTTTCAATTTTTGTTTATTTTTTTCTTTTTTTTTTTTAATTTTTTTTTTTTTTTCATTCTCATACCGACTCTTGAAAATTAAAGATACTAGGTTTTCTCCGAAAATGTTTCGTAAGAGAAAAAGAAAAGGAAGAAAAAAATAGATAAACCTTTAACTATAAATAGAACAATTAGAAAAAGTAAAGGAAAAGATATGAGATAATCCTTTTTAGAAATTTTTATTTCAATATATTCGTTCGAATTAAATTAAATTAACGGAAGATAAATGATTTATTAAATTATAAGTTGTATATTAAATACGAATTGAAATACACAATCGTATATTTATAATTAATAACAGTTATTAAATATAACTAAGTTCTATTTTTGTTTTTTCTTTAATTTTTTTTTTTTTATATAAAAAATAAATATAATAATTATTTAAACAATGACACAAAATACATGCGATCCATTAATTACATATATCTATTTTTCTATTTACGAGCGATAATATTTTTTACGTTAAAAAAAAAAAAAAAGAAAAAAAAGAAAAAAAAGTATCTTTTCTAATAATAATAAATCAAACTAATGTGAGATATAAACGATTCATTAATTATAAACATCTATTTACGTGTTTACAAACGATGATATTTTTAGTAACAAAACTTGTATATGTGTGGATCTTAAAATATCATCCTTTATAATAATAATGAATTAAACCATAAAAGGAGATAATTCATTAATTATAGACATCGATTTATGTCTCTACAATCGTTCGTATTTTTATCTGGGATAAACTTAATATAATAAAAATATCATCTATTTTAATAATAATAATAATTCAAAATAACTAACGGAAAGACAATTAATTCTTTAATATGTTATATAAATATATATTTATATGTTTCTCTAAGATATGTTATATAAATATATATTTATATGTTTCTCTAAGATCGATCGCATTTATAATGCACTGTATTTGCCCTAAAAAAACATTGTCTACTTCAATAATAATAATAATAATAATTTAAACCAAAATAAAAGTTATAAGATTCATTAATTATAAATAATTATTTACTAATTATTTTCTAATAAATCGATCGTACTTCTAGCAAAAAAAAATAGACAAAAATATATTATTTAATTGCATAATAATAATAATAAATATAAATCAACAGAAAATTAATGATTCATTAATTATACACACACACACACAAAATACTGATCGTATTTTTAGTAATCGATAAAAAAAATTATCATCCTATTTATTAATAATATATTTAAATCAACAGATACACTCTGTGTGTGTGTGTGTGTGTGTGTAAAATATATATATATATATCAAAAGAGATTCATTAATTAGAAACGTTTATTTATATTTATATTTTTACGATATCGATCATATTTGTAGCAAAAAATTAAAAAAAAAGAAAAAAGAAAAGAGAAGAAAAATAAAACTTGATCTTAAAAATATCGTTCCGATTAAACAAAAATAATCGTATAACCATTAAAATAGATTAATAAATAATTCATTTAATTCTAAGCGTCTAATTTATTTGTCAGCATCGTACATTTTAATTGGAAAAAATTTAATGTAAAAAAAAAAAAGAAAATAATGTCAAGGTCAATGTGATTAATAGTTAAATAAAGAGAAAACACATTTGTCTTAAGAGAGAAAATGGAAGTTTTTGCGATAGCATGCTGGCAAGTTTTCGAACTATTCGACACGTCAGGCCGGAAGTCGTCTTCTCGACTACGTTTCTGGTCACGAGCAGGGAAGTAGTACCGTCAAGTGGAAAGTCCCTAGGAAATACAGAAGGATCGTTAACGAGGCGTGGCCTTTCATCCACAACCTTAATGACCCTTTATGCGCTTCCACAGGACTTTCTAGCTTTCGCACCTCGTTTTAGGATCGTGGATAGACTTCCCTATATTGGCGAGTTCACTAAAAATTTTCTTTTTTCTGGAAGTGGGTCTTTGCCAAAAGAACTAGCTAGCACGATTCTTTTTTTCTTTTTCTCCCCTTCACAAGAGGAAAAAAATGAGAAAGTAAAACAAGATCCATCTTGGAATTTCTTTTGCTTCTTTTTTCGTTTTTATTTTTATATAGTTGTATTGTATATATATATATATATATATATATATATATATTTTTTTTTTTTTTTTATTAAACATTTATATCGTTGGGATTTAGTTCTTTTTTTAATAAATTTGTTTATTCTTAAACGATAAGATACTATATAGCTTAAAGTTTTTCTCTAACAAATTGTCTACTCGAATAATTGAATATTTTGTTGTATTATAAATTATAACGATTTTAAAACATGATTTTTATTTATTTATTTATTTATTTATTTTATTTTTTTTTTCTTTCAAGAAATATTTCTGACTCGGTTAAACATAATTATTAATTCTTTTTATTTACTTATAAGTTTTAATTGAACAAACTATTATTATTATGATTATTATTATTATTGTTGTTATTATAAAATATAAAAATTTTAATAAAAAAGCTAAATTAAATAGAATTAACAATAATTAATATATATATATATATATAACTTAAAATCGTTTAAAACATTTCATTATTAATTCTAATTTAAATAGATTTATTAATCAATTTTCCTATATACATAAAATATAATATAATTTAAACGATTAATGTATACGAAAGATATAATATTAAAAAATATATTATCATTAATTAAGTTCAGCGTGTAAATATCCATTTTCTCTTCAGTCTATGAACTATGAAATAAAGTTAGATCATTTCTCATAACATCCAAGGAACAGTCTAAGTAAACCAAGGGTATACATATATCAAAAACCTATATAGACATAATGTATCATTGAAAGTACATGAATACTTTATCTAGCTGAACCTTATGATTTAATTCCAATTAAATCCAAAAGAATTTTGATGAAATAAATTTATTGAAATAAATATATTATTATCAAAGAACGTAGGAATTTTTTAAATAAAATACATTAAATTATTGTCACGTACATACTGTTTATTTTGAAAATGACTTAATTCTATAATATTAAATATAAATTGTTTAAAAAGTAAAAGATTATGTAAAAATTGGAACTATTAAAAACGTTAATTTGATTTTTTTGTAAAGATGAATTTAGACTACTCTCATAATAAAGGGCTCATACAGACACACAGACACACACACATTTTATTCAGAATAATATATCAACTTAATCTATTATCAAAAAAATTAATCTATTATTAATTAATTAAGATTCCAACGTGCCTTCGAATATCAATTTTTCTCTAGTCGATGAACTACGAAATAAAATTAGATCATTTCTCACGGTAATTAATGAATGATATGTAAGCAAATGATGAACGAGTTATTGCTCATCTAAACTTCTCATTATTAAGAAACAGATAGAGAGAGAGAGAGAGAGAGAGAGAGAGAGAGAGAGAGAGAGAGAAAATTCTTAATGCTGGAAAGTGGACGATAAAGAAAGCGGACTATTTATGATTCTCTAAGTAAGAAAGCCTTTTATAAGCCGTTGGTGATAGCTGTTATATTTGAAGGTTCAAAGGTCCGAAGGACTGTTGACCGGATAGGGACACTCTGAGAAACATCTGGGGATAAAAGGAGAATATCTCCCTAGGAACGAGACGAAACTACAGAGTAGTGTACCATGCAAATGGAACACTATACCTTCCGTCTGATTCTCTCTCTCTCTCTCTCCCTCTCTCTCTCTCTCTCTCTCTCGTTTCGATCGGGTAACTCCTACTCTCTCATGTATAATTCAAAGTTTGCCCAACGGCTACACCCTCGATATACTTTACCATTCGAATACGATGCAACCCTTTTCGCAAATCGCTTCCTATGGTGGGATAGAGAAAGAGAGAGAGAGAGAGAGAGAGAGAGAGAGAGAGAGAGAGAGAAAAAGAGAGAGAGAGAGAGAAATAACGATCCTCTTTCTATTATTCTTTTCGTTAGCTTTATCTCGTTTCTTTCACAAAAATATTTCTTCTTCTTATGTTTTCGTTCGATTTCTTTTCTTGCCCTTTTATTTCTCCGGGCAAACTCAAGGATAAGATTTTATATTGAAAGTAATCGGTCATATGTACGTGCGCGTACACGTTTATATGTATATAAATATAGGTAAAATTATAATGATAAAAAGAAATTAAAAATATACATAATTAATTATCAACAAATTAGAAATATATATAATTTGTTCCTTAATACTTATCAAATTAATTGTTATTAATAATAATTGTTAATACATTAATAATTGATATTGTTAAATATTGATAAGATTTATTTATATGTAAAGAAAGAAAGAAAAAAAAGAAAAAAAAAAAAAGAAAAGGAAAAATAAATGTATTTATTGACTTTACTGATACTTCATAAAGAAAAAAAAAGGAAGAAAAAAAAACAAAGAAAAAATAAGTATATAATATATTTAATATATAATAGCTTAATATAAGTGTAGTACTTAACATGATAGAAAGAGAGGGAGAGAGAGAGAGAGAGAGAGAGAGAGGGAGGGAAAGAGAAAAAACGAATAATCGAAATTGAAATCTTTTTTTCGATTTTTCCTTTATTAGGAAATACGTTCTCTCTATAAGTCTTTTTTTTATTCTTAGAGACTGTCAGTATCCATTATACGAAATCGCGGAGAGTAACGAATCGTGCAAATTTCTACGAAACGAGAGTGATCTCAACGCGCGCGCGCGTGCGCGCATAAGAATTAGTATAATAAGTTCTTTGTTCTACAGAAAAGGGACCGAGAACGAAACGTTCTTCTCAAAGTTGGTACTTCACTCGTTTCGAACTTTTAATCAAGTCGTTTCCCCGGTTGCTAAAAGTTCAACGGAGCCACAAACGTTAAATCCGAATTTTTAAATCATTTTTAAATCAGTTCAAATAGAAATAATACAATTCATCTTTGTTATAAGTTTTCTATATATATATATATATATATATATATATATTTTTTTTAATATATATTATACTGTATATATATCAGAGATAATGTTATTATATAATATATTATATAAAGGATGACCTAAAGAAAAAAAGTTTGTAGATGAATAAAAACTTGTTAAATGATATTAGATATCAAGTACTCTCTTTTTCGAGACTTGATGCTTAAAGCTATCAGTTTTATAAGCCGACCTTGTATTGTTACAATTTGTAAAGAAAATAAAACAAGAGAAAAAATATGAAAAAAAGAAAGAAAAAAAAAAGAAAAAAGAGAGAGAAAAGAAAATTAGTATAAAAGGTTTTGGAAAGATGTAATTGATTTTTAATCCATTATAATTCTCGTATTATAATTTTTTTTCATATTATACAATTAAATATCATATTATAGATTAAGATTTATATATTATTAAATTATATCAATAATTATTACTGTAATTATTATCTAATAAATTAATGTAACATTAATTCTTTGTATTATGAGAAACCTTAAAAAGAAAATATACATATATAAATATTTATATAAATAAATATGTACACTAGATTTTTCTTTTTTTTTCAATTAAATTATTAAAATTAGCCTGATTATTTTCACATTTCTCTCTCTCTCTCTCTCTCTCTCTCCCTCTCTTTCTCTCTCTGTCTTTCTCTCTTTCTATCTGTCTTTCATTTTTGCATTTATTTAAAAAAGTAACACCAAAGACCATTAAGATTTACACGAGACTCGTTCGTCTAACATTTGAGGGATGGCCGATAATGTCGAGGGGGGGGGGGAGGTGACGGAGATGAGGGATGGAAAGGAGGGGAATTTACTTTTATATGAAGAAAAAACTTAAGCGAGTAACGGGGAAAAAAAACGATGGAATTTAGGTCGTGGAAAAGATTTTTCAACGATTTTATCGTCGGACTCGAGTGAGCGAAAAGTGTAACGTGCTTTTCGCTCGATCGACGACGACGACGACTACGACAAACCGACGTGCGAAGGAAACGACTATATACCATATAGTAATATCGTCGTTTCCTCAGGATCCCTTCTCGAAAGGAATCACAGTCCTGACGTTGCTCTCAAGAATTCGTTTTTCTCTAGAAATAAATTCTTTTTTCCCTTTCAACGAGAAGATGAAGCAGTAGATGGGCGAGGGAGGGACTGGTGGGTTGGAGAGGGTGAGGACAAGCGGAAAGAAGAAAATCGTCTTCTTTCTCTCTCTCTCTCTCTCTCTCTTTCTCTCTCTCTCTCTGTCTTTCTCTCTGTACCATTTATGATATTCCTTGAAAATTCAATACTCATTAAAAGTTGAACTTTTTCTTAGATTCATCTTAGAACTCATTTCTTTACTATTAAACATTTATAATATATATTTTAAAGAGAAATTACATACATATTTTTTTTTTCTTTTTTTTTTTTTTGGTTCCTTTCGAGAATGACTTTTAAATAAATTAAGAACATCATATTTTTATATATTGTTGATTGATATTCTTTTGTATGTAATAAGGTGGATATGATAGATCAGATAATGTCAAATAATGTCAGTATTTTATATCGAACTGTATGACATTATTATTATTTTGTTTTGTTTGTTTATTTGAAAACATCGATCGTTTAAGGCATATACTTGTAAGGGAATTTTCATATCTTTCTTTTTCTCTTTTTCTTTTTTCTTCTTTTTTTTTTATAATTAAATAAACAACATTTCTTTTTCTTCCTTTTTTTTTTTTTTTTTTAACTAAAAATTTAAATATAATATATCAATAGTATAGTATTTTGTAGCCCTTAAAGTAATGTAAGAATTTTTTATGATGAATTATATATATATATAATTTATTATATGTATATATATATATATATACATATTTATATATATTAGTGTCATTTTATTTCATTTGAAAATATTGACAATTATATCGGAATATAACTAATAACGATGTTAATTTCTATCACGTTGATTAATTTTATACGGAAACACACAAACACACTTATATGTATAAATAATTGGATATTTTATATTAGAGAATTCTTAAATTAAAGTTTATATAAATTATATATATATATAAAAAAAAAGAATATTACAAGAAAATAAAAGGAGTATAAAATTTTCTTTGATTGTACCTTGTATATTATCAAAGGAAACTTTAATTTTAAAATAAATTGAAAAATAAATAAAATTTAATTTAAAAATAAATTGAGAAATAAATAAAATTTAATTTAAAAATAAATTGAAAAATCAAGTAAAATCTATGTCAGATATTATTATTATTAATATTATTATTATTATTATTATTATTATTATTATTATTATTATTATTATTATTATTATTATTATTATTATTATTATTATTATTATTATTATTATAATTATTATTATTATTATTATTATTGTTATTATTATATGTTGTAACGAATATTTATTATTTTAAATAAGAGAGAGAGAGAGAGAGAGAGAGAGAGAGAGAGAGAGAGAGAAGTGGAATAGAAACGAAAACGTTTTAAAGATAGAAAGATAAAGTGTTCAAAATTTTATTCGTAAAGTTTTACAAACGTATTATTAATTGTAAATAAACGTAGTATATAATTCTAGTATAAAATTAAAACAGAATGGGTATCTCTGAAGTTATCTTTAAGCGTTACTACAGTTGCCTTTTACTGTTGCCTTTTACTCTTTTGCCTTTGCTGTTACTAGTTGCTACTGCATTCCTATGGGGTCTTCCGCTATTATTGTGGCAAAGAAATACATGTACCTACTGTCTGGGATAGCCGTAAATCCCACATGACTGGAGTAAGGTAGTTCTTATTTCAAGAAACCGGAAGATGGTCTTCGTCTACTAAAATGTCTCTTGAGAATTCGGAGTATATTCGTCGTTCTCTAAGTTCAACGAATTCTTATCTCATTTAAGAAAGTTAATTATAAGTCAAATAATCCAATAATTATTTAATCATCATTTTTAATATTAAATAATAATTCGAGATAATTTTTGTAGAGATTAATTTCTTCAAATATAAATAATATATTCGTACTGTGTAAAATCGACTTTATGTTAAATTAAATTTTCATTAATGCAACAAGTAATTATTTATTAAACGTAAATTATTCAAAATTCAATCCGATAATATCATTTTAAATATCTTCGAAATTTCATTCATTTTATTCGCTCATGATAATTCATTCTTTTGTTTCGTTTGTCCCTCTTTTCTTTTCTCTCTTTTTCTTATTATTATCATTTTCAAAGAATATTATATGGTGAAACTTTTGAATGAGAATAAAATAGAAATGTACGATAACAATCATTTTTTTTTTTTTTTTTTTTTTTTTTTATATAGATACCAAGTTCCATTTTGAATAAATTTTATTTAATACGATCATTGTTCGACTGTATAAAATATTTCTTTTTCAGAATAATTTTTTTCGACTGTATAAAATATTTCTTTTTCAGAATAATTTTTTTTCTCTCTTTTTCTGCAAAAAAATTTCTCATCGAACGCTGTATAAAATTGACTTGAAATTTTCCATAAGAAATGTTGTTGTAACCAACAAAAATATATACTTACACACACATATATATATCTTCTATTGTAAAATCATTAGTGGCATAAAATTACGTACGCTCGAAACGTACATTCGTAATCTTCAAAAGCTATACAAAACGCAATCGTGTAAGTGACCGTTCATTGTTGTCAATGTGTACACACTTGGTGCATTCTCTGAGTCGATTTGGCTTGCCGAACGTAAAATACATAGAGAGTTTATCGAGTGTAAGGGGGAAAGCTGAGAGCGAACGTTGCCAGGGAATTCAATTAGTATCGAAATACGGTCTACTCGTTCGATATTCGATTCGATTCTCTCGATTCGTTTGCACCTAAAGAGTCGTTTCGATGAAGTGAAACAGGGGAAAGAAAGAGAGGTATTTATTATATGTTCGATCATTGCTTGTATATATGTTTAACAGTTAAGAAAAAATGAATTAAGAATATTTTTTATTTTGTTTTATTTCATATACTTATATGCATATTAGGAACATTTATTAATATATATATGCATTATTGAAACTTATATGTTAATAGAATCATTTAATCAGATTGGAATCTGCACATAAAAAAAATGTTAGTTCTTTATATTATATATATATATTATATATATATATATATATATATATATATATATATATATATAAGAATATATATATATATATATATCTTATAATGATCACTTATTTATAATAAATTTAAATGAAAATATCAATGAGAATTAAATTATATGTCGAAAGCCTGATCAAATATTAATTTTAATATTAAATAAAATTTTTCATTAGCATATTAATTTTCTCGTTTATCGAAGCGATATTATTATAGGTTTGTATCGTATGAATATACACGCGATGACGTACTCGCACACTCACATTCACACTAACACGCACACGCACACGCAGAAAATTATTATCATACAAGTATCGTCGTAAATGGACCATTTTATAATACGATCACTTCTGCTCGAGAAGTTCAACACAAAATAAAAAAGTACCTTTTTCGATGACATTTATTCGTAATTCTATATAGAAGTCAAGTGAAGCGAGAGATTAAAAAAGGGAGGACAGATGAAAAGGTTTCCGAGTTTCTCTAAAGGGAATAGTTAAAGCGAATAACGTTTAGAGGAAGCCATTTAAATGCATCGTAAATGCATCATGTTTACGATAATGTTATTAAGTTTTGAATACTTACAAATAAGTATTATTTACATTAATAGACTCACAAGTTCCGTCAGTTCCTTAATTGAAAAATTGTTTGGAAAAATTGTTTATCATAAAAATTGTTTATCACTATTGTGTCAATAATCTTTTTTTTTGTTTCTTTTTTAACAATTCTTAAACAATTTTATTTCGAAATGATTGTGGATTGTATTTAAAAAGAAAAAGGAAAAGAGAAAAAAAGAAAAAAAGAAAAGAAAAGGAAATGAAAAAAAAAAAGAAAAGGAAATGAAAAAAAAAAAAGAAAAGGAAATGAAAAAAAAAAGGAAGGAACATATTTTTTATCGATTTTAGTTAGAAACAATTGTGTTGTTCGTTAAACAATCAGAAATTTTTTTTCAAATGTATGATATATATATATATATATATATATAATATATTAAATATATAATATATATATGTTATATATTTAAATGAAGTACTTTACTTATCATCGAAACGTAATTAATCGTATTTCGGTTAATGAGATCTTTGATATCCTTCCTGTTTTGTCACGACAAGTCAATGATTAGGGAGTGATACGTGAATAGTTAATTACATGCGATAATATGATACCCGTTATTGGATACTACTATCAAAGGATTATGAGACATAGAGAGACAGATACAACAATAGAAATAGAGACAGATATAGAGATAGAATATCGACAGAGATTGAAATAGAAATAGTGATAATGAATTACAGAGAGAGAGAGAGAGAGAGAAAGAGAGAGAGAGAGAGAGAGAGAGAGAGAGAGAAAGAGAGAGAGAGAGAGAGAGAGAACGATTAAACGAACGAAAGAAAAATAAATTTATTTATTTTTTTTTTTTTCTTTTTTTTTTCTTTTTCTCAATTACGCGAAAAATAAAGTAACTATCGTAAAAAACTCGCTGAGATACATCGTGATTTTGATCTAATTATGTGATTAAAAATTTAAATTATTAGATATCCATTTATGACATAGATAATACTGATAAGATTTGCCTCCGACAAATTCCGATTATTAACGCGTATCATTCGATGATTCGCGCATCGTATTAAGCGATGTACGTACATATATCTATCTATCGTCATCTCTAATCATCCTACAGGATGATCCGATTGTCTAGTTTTAACTCACCCATATAGACGAACGTAATATATTTATATATTATACGTACGTCGCAACACACGTCGAAATATCTTTTAGAATGAAACAACACGTTGAAATTATTATATTATGTATATGTATATTATTATAGTATAGTATTTATCAAGTGTAGTATTAATCATATGAAGTATAATAGAGCTGGAATGTAATATTGTTCATTGATAACGATATAATCACAATGATGATAATGATTACGATGATCTGATATTAAGATTATCTGATAACGATGTGTTTTATTTATGTCATATGTACTACGTATTTATCTCTTGATATTATATCGTTTTTTAATGAGAGAAACACGTGATTGATAAGAAAAATTGTTAAATATCTGTTTAATTTAATCGACATATTTTCGTTTTGTTCTTTAATTAAATGTGTAATTTCTTGTAACAATAATAAATATAATACTAATAATAATAATAATAATAATAATAATAATAATAATAATAATAATAATAATAATAATAATAATAATAATAATAATAACAATAACAATAACAATAACAATGATCATAATAATAATAATAACAATAATAATAATGGAAATATATATATATACATACAGAAAGACTATTACAGCATATTATAACAGCATACTAAATTATATAAGTAACATAATATATATATTAGGTTGGAAACTATGAAACGGGCGTTTTTGTTTTTTATTTTCATTCAACGCCCGTTTCATAGTTTCCACCCTAATACATAGCATTAGATAACGTATATTGATATAGTATAATTAGTAATGTAATTAATAATATGATATGATATAGTTACTATTACTATTATCATTATACTGATAGAACAGTTATACATACACACACACATACACACACACACACACATAGTATATATATATTTATAAGAAGATAAAATAAAACGTAACAATTAAAAAACTCTTAGAAATGTATAAATTCTCGTTTGAAGATATAAGAATAGGGTAAAGGGAAGAGTGTAGGGGATGAAAAATCGCTTCTTTCTTTCTTTCTGTACGTACACACACACACACACACACACACATATATATATATATATACACATGTCGTCGTTTTCACATAAAAAGCCATTTTGCTCGTCGTCGTTTGTAGTTTGTAACGTCGAAGCTGTGCGATTGAAACGCAAACTTCGTCGCATTCGATTCGATGCAAGATCCTGAAGAATGACGATCAAGGGAAAAAGAGAAAGGAGAGGATTGGTAGCAAATGGGAGGAATAGGAGAAGGAGTAGGGATTTGGTGGAAGGGGGAAGGGTGAAGGGGTGTTACACGACGAACGGTGCGATTGAAGAAAGGGTGAAAAGGAGGATTACATTTCGTATTCATGGAATTCCATCGAGTCCGCGTAAATCAAAAGTTCGAAAAAGCTGCATCGAAGGAAACTAGCTCGATGAGAATAACGGCAGCTTTTCTCAGTTTTTCTTTTTCTTTTTTCTCTCTCTTTCTCTCTCATTCTCTCTCTCTCTCTCTCTCTCTCTCTCTCTCGCTCTCTCTCTCTCTCGCTCTCTCTTTTTTGCTTTTTTTTTTACTATGAGAGGAAGGAAACGTTTACCATCCCTCTTTTTTTCCCGCTCGTTTTTCATCATCATCATCGTCATCATCATTATTATTACTATTTTCTTTTGTCTGTTTCTTTCTTTCTTTTCTTTTTTTTTTTTCCTTTTTTTTTATTTTGAACGCTCGAGAAACGAAAAAGAGAGACATTAAGGAATTAATGGAATTATACCGTGCTTCTTTTTTGACGTTTATATAATAAAAGCTAAAACGAGATGGAAGGAAATAAAAAAGGGAAATGGATTTTGTTTGAAGGATTAACCAAATATGCGTGCGTATATATGAATGCAATGGATATATGTGAACATTTGTTTGTATGTATGTAGGTATAAAAGTCGAGACATCGATCATTAATCGTTACGTCAGTATTTTTGGTAAATTTTATTTTCTTTTTCCGTTTCTTTTTTATTAACAGAATTACAACAAAAAATGGAGAAGAATTAACGGGAATACGTTATAATCTTATATATATATATATCGACTTAAACGTTAATAATAATAATGATCTTATTATCTTCGATATTACTTTCGACGAAGTAAACATTAAAGATATATAATAGAAATATATATATATATATATATATATATATATATATATATATATATAGACACACACACACACACACACACACATGCACATGCACATGCTCATGCACATGCACATGCACAAGTGTATACCACTCGAGAAAGAATCCGTAAAGCAATAATACTTGGTACGATTTCGTACAATGAAAGAAGGTGAAGTAGTTTCGTCTGTGAGGTGGAAATTGCAAATGCTATTTGACGAAAGTTTCGATGCTTCTCAATCCGAATCCAGCTCTCTTGTCTTTACTCGACATACTCTTGTCGAAGAAGTGCTGACGGAGAAAGAAATAAAGAAGAAAGAACAAGGAGACAGAGAGACAAACAGAGAAAAGAGAGAGAGAGAGAGAGAGAGAGAGAGAGAGAGAGAAAAGGAAAGAGAAAGATTAAAAGGGGATTGGCACGTGCATTATCTATCTTTCTATTTTCTATGCCTTTCTATTTCTCAAGCTACAGTATTAGTCACTTTCTATACGTTGGCGGTTCGATGTTAAATAAACTAAATAAGAAATGAAAAAGTAGTTTAAAGATATATAAGATGATCGTCAATAAATCGAATTACAAACTCGACTTCGAAAGCTTTATCAATAACGAGATAAGAAATATCTTTCATATATATATATATATAGGTGTGTGTGTGTGTGTGTGTGCGTGTGTGTGTGTGCGCTT
>NC_060969.1:1180000-1185000 GCF_910589235.1 Vespa crabro | reverse complement strand
TAGGAGGAGAAGGAGGAGGCCGGTAGGTGGAGGTCGAAAGGCGGTGGTTTGAATTAGCGCATTCGCGCGCGTACTTTTGAAATTAGAAAAGTTACTACGAGTAATCCGCAGGAGCAAACCGCAACGTTCTAAAATCCGAAAATTCTTGCCTCGACAACGGCATAATGCGATTTCACGCGGAATACACACCGTACGTTGTCCTATATTTCTTTTTCCCCGCTCCACCTCGTCCCCTTTTTCTTTTCTCTTTTTTCATTTTCCTTCCTCAAAACCCTTCCCTCTTCCTTTTCTTTCATTTTCAAAATCTTCTTCATCCATCGTATTTGTTCTTTAACAATAGAAAACATCTTTTTTTTCTTTTTTTTTTTTTTTTTGCAATAATCGCTATTTTATTGTCGTAAGATATCTTACAAAATATAAAATAACCTTGTAGAATATTGATTATTTTTATTAGGGAATAAGGTATTAATAATGACTGGTCTATGAAATAAAACGTTTTAAGTTTGCAAAAAATGTGATTTTTCTTCCTCTTTTCTTTTTATTTTTCATTTTTTTTCCTTGTTTTTTTTTTGTATTTTGTATTTTGTTGTTGTACGAACTTTAATTTAAAACGATTATTATCAAGCGTCGTCTCGTTTGACATATCGGTGGATCAACGATTAAATTAGAACGATCTTTCGTTTTTGGATTAGAAGAAAAAAAGAGAAAAGAGAAAGAAAAGAAAAATGATTTTTCTTTTTTACTTTTGAAGAAGAGATAATAAAATGATCGATTAAATAAGATTCGAATCTTCTTTCATTTCGTCTTCTTTTTTTTTCTTTCTTCTTCTTCTTCATAATCATCTTCATCTTCTTCTTTTTCTTTTTGAGAAAAGAAAATGCTCGATTAAATAAGATTTGAATCCTTCATTTTATCTTTTATTTTTCTTCTTCTTCTTCTTCTTTCTTTCCTTCTTTTCGAGAAAATAAAATGATCGATTAAATAAGATTTGCGTTCTTCGTTTTATCTTCATTTTTCTTTCCTTCCATTTTTTCGTCTTTTTGTCTTTTTTCTCTTTTTTCTTCTTTTTTTTTTTTTTTTCTCTCTATGTTAGCCCGAAAACACGGACATTTTGTCGTTGAAATAAAAGGACAAGTCGACTTAATAACTTTTCTTTCTTCTTTTCGCAGGTGCCAGGAATGTCCCGTGGTGAAACCGACGTTCCTCTGCGGAAGCGACAATCGTACGTACAGCTCGCCGTGTCGTTTGGAGTACCACAATTGCATTCACCACACCTCCGTCCACATTGCCTGCAAAGGCTTCTGTCCGTGCAAAGGTGAGCACTTCCGAGGCTATTTCGTACTCGTAACATTCCTGTCAACTCGGTTTTAATTTAATAGCCGGGACGAAAAATTGCTATGAGCTTTATACGTCGTGGTTTGTGATATCTTCTTTTCCCTTTCCTTTTTTTTTTGTTTTTTACTTTTTTTTAACCTTTCTTTTTTCTCTTTCTCTCTTTTTTCTTGTTCCTTCTTTTTTTTCTTTTTTTTTTTTTCTTTCTTTTTTCTATTACATACTTACACAGATGGAGATATGCTTTCTGATGATTTTGACGATTCTGCCTTTTTTTATTTTTCTATTTTTTTTTCTCTCTTTTTTTTCTTGTTCCATCTTTTTTTTCTTTTCTTTTTTTTCTTCTTTTTTCTATTACATACTTACACAGATAGAGATATGCTTTCTGATGATTTTGACGATGTTGCCTTTTTTTGTTTTTTTATTTTTTTTTTTTTTTCTTTTTTTTCTTGCACACGTCAACGTTGATCTTTTGAAGGGTGGTTCCCTCGGACACATTGTTTCGATGATTTTTTGTCTTCTTTTCTTTTCTTTATATATATATATATATATATATATATATCGACATTATTAATTTTTTTAAGGATGCTTTGCTTTTAGACGCACTATTTTGATAATTTTCTTCTTCTTTGTTTTTTATTCTTTCTTATTTGATTCTATTTTTTTTTTCTTTTTCGTTGACGTCAATCCTTCGGAGGGTAGTTCGCTCGGAAATTATTTCGGTAAAATTATTTCGCTCTTGAAAATTATTTCATAATATTTTCAGGATTCTCTTTAACGTTTCGATGATAATCTTTTATATTTATGTTGATTTTTTGAAAGATCATTTCCTCGAACATTACCTTTATGATTTTTTATTTCTTCTTTTGCGTTGCCTTTGATTATTTGAAGTATTATATTCTTTCAATGAGTTTTCATTCGCGCAAACGTTAATTGTTCGTAGAAAACGTTCTCTTGAAAATTATTTTTAATGATTTTCCTTTGCGTAGACGTTAATTGTTCGAATAAACGTTTCTTAGAAAATTATTTTAATGATTTTCTTTTCTGTTTACGTTAATTATTTTTAGAAACATTTTCTTCCAAATTTTCTATAGTAATTATTCTCTTTTATTTTCTTAATGTTTCATACATCTTTAAAACTTACGTCATAAATGATTTAATGATATTCTTACGCATTGATCATCTAAAAAAAAAAAATTATTATAACTATAAATAAAATTAATCCCTTGAAAATTTTATACATATATATATATATATATATATATATATATATATATATATATATATATATATATATAATTAAATAATAAATCTCTAATATTGAAAAAAAGAAAAGAAGAAAGGCTACAGAAAAATATTAAAACAGGAAAAAAAAAAGAAAATTTCGTAGAGTAACGCTGTAAATACTCGTAATAAGTGTTGTCATTGATAAATAAAGATCGAAGAATTCATAACTAGCCAGCTATAGTTAATTCCGAGTTAACGTCGAAGGATCGTATTTACATCTGTTCGCATTTCCCTATGCATCTGACGATATGCTGATTTGCATGAATATTCATAGCAACCCGTTAGAACAATAACCGTCGGTGTCACGCCTACAATACGCTTTGGTACGTACGTACGTACTCTAATGTATGTTTATATATATGTGTATTACGTACAAATACAGAGACCTATGTAACAACCGATTAAATCAAGAGAGGGGTCACGACGTTGTCGTTGGCGTCGTCATTGAGTATACACACGTACACATACAGACGGACAGACAGAGAGACATATATATATATATATATATATATATATATATATATATATATGTATATATATATATGCATATATACATACAAATGTAAACGTACGTAGCCCTGAAGGAAAATCATGAAAAATCATTGTCGGAAATTAATGGGAACATTTGATGATAATCTTTCTGATTAACGGCATGGAAAAGAATAACTAAAAAGAATAGCATGTTGGAAATATTATTTCACATCGTTGACAGGGAGAAAATGTAAAATCGATAAAATCCCATGATTTGCAACTTTCGCCATTAACGAACGAACCAGACCGAATTATTCGATCTACCAAAACAAAGTTCTATCTATTTTATATATACATATACATATATATATATATATATATATACATATTTTTTTATATATATATTTATTATATATTATATATATTTAATATTGCATTTATCAAACCCGTAAAAAAAAATAACAGATTTCATTTTGATTTGTTTTTATCTAAAATAATGATTATCAGAATAATGATATATAAAAGAAATTATTTTCAAATAATTAAAATTTTTCTAATAATTATTATTGGAAATCAAAGAATTCATTTTATAAATTTATAATATATATCTGCATAAGTATATAGTGTTAAATACAAAGCTAATTTACTAAATAATAGAAAACATAAATGAGTACAATGTATCTAAAGAATTATCATTTCTTATTTTTTCTTTTTTTGTTTTTGAAATAACTTTATCCAATTTTTTTTACTTACCAAAAGGAATAGTTTTAAAATAATTGTATAAACGTAAGAGATAATTGTGTACGGTAATCTGAAGTACGATCGACAAAAATTAATTACGAAATTGTACGAAGATGTTAAAACAGTACGAAGAATTTTTAATATAATTTTTTTTCTATTTTTTTTTCTATTTTCTTTTCTTTTTTTTCTTTTTTTTTTTTGTCATATAAATGTCTAATCGTACGTCGTATCATCTTTGGTATCTATCGTAAACAAGCATGATATTTGCATAATGAGCAGCAACGTCCTGCAGAGCATAATGCCGCTTGCGTCGGTACCATCAAGTGGCCATGCAAAATACGTATAATTGGATTTCATATGAGACTGCGCTTATCCCATACGCGAAATATGCGAGTATGCGAGTATGCAAGTATGCAAGCAAGCAAGCAACTAAGCAAGCAAGCAAGCGAATGAACGAACGAACGAAGGATTTATTACACGATTTATTACATTCTTTCCTACTCTAAATATACATATTGTGTATATATATTTATATAAATATAAAAAAATATAAAAAAAAATATAAAAATATAAAAAATAAAAAATATAAAAAAGTATATATATAAAATATATATATAAAAAAATATATATATAAAAAATATATATAAAATATATATAAAAAATATATATAAAATATATATATATATATATATACATACTAACTTCAGTTTCCTTCGCTATTTATCTTAAATAATGTAAGAATACTTCATTTGAATCTTTGATGATGCTTGCATAAAGTAAGTATAACATTCATTGTACCAAACCGAGTAACTCGTTTTAAATTCCTTCTTTGGCTATAAACTCATATATACATATACATATATATATATATATATATATATATATATATATATATATATACTTACGTTTACAAAGCGAACTAGTTCGAGGTACGTGAAACTAATGTTATATTCCCTTAGTCATTTCTCTTAGATTCGTCGAAAAATATATTTTATTCATTTGAATTTCCCGCCGTTTGACGTTTTCATATTTCTTAAGAAATATCTACTTACACACTTACTTATGTTCTCTTATGTAATATTTTTTTGTTTGATTGTGCAATGCAATTTCGTATTACTGCTATATTGGATTTTTTTTCTTTCTTTTATTATTATTATTATTATTATTAT
>NC_060969.1:1172500-1175000 GCF_910589235.1 Vespa crabro | reverse complement strand
TTCAATATTAAATGGATAAATTATTTTATGAACGAAGGGTGAAAGTATTTAAATGGGTACGAGAGAAGAGTGTTAACAGCAGCGACCATGACGAAGGAGGATTTATACTGACAGAGGAGAGATTTCTGAAAGAGTATCGTCGAAAATATTCGGGAAAATGGAACGACGATAACGACGAAAACGACGACGACGAAAACGACGATGAGGACGACGACGACGACGAAAACGACGACGACGACAACGACAACGACGATGACATTCGTTCGTTCGTTCGTTCGTTCGTTCGTTCGTTCGTTCGTTCGTTCGTTCGCTCGCTCACTCCCTCATTCGTATCTCCTTTTTCTTTCTTTTTTTAATTTTGACTTTCGACTGAACGAATAAGCGTGTGACAGAAAGGGGAGGGATGAAAGGGTTTAGAAGAAAGAGGAGAATGGTATGCGATAAAAGGAAGAGGGAGAAATAAAAAGAGTGAGAAGGATGAAAACGAGCTAATCGACGAAGATTGCCGAAAGTATTACAGACGCGTCTCTCTTGGAGGAACAGCCCTAATGACGTTACTCCTTCAAAGCTAGCTAGCATGTTTTCCATGTCACTCGTTTTATTTCTTCATTTCTCTTTTACTCGTGCTATTCTCCTTCTCTCATATCTACAAATCCAACAACTGTCTCTTCTAAAACTTAATTAAATCAACGTGCTCACGGGAAACCCACCCTATTCCTGGTATTAAGAAACGATTCTAACTTCTCTTTTCATCTTATCTCTCTCTCTCTCTCTCTCTCTCTCTCTCTCTCTCTCTCTCTCTCTCTCTCTCTCTCTCTTTCTCTCTCTTTTCCCCAGCAATTTCTTCATTTAAACCAGTCAGTTAACAAAGTTTGATTTTCCGATCCATATTTTTTATTTTATACGAGGTATAGAGAGGTTGGGCGGGGGTGAGGTTGAGGGGGGAGAAGTTGGACGAGCTAATCTTGCGAGAAATTTTCATATCCATCCGAGTGTTGTCACGTTTTCTTTTTCTACTTTTTTTTTTCTCTTTTCTCTCACTTTCTTTTTCTTTTTTTTTCCCTTTTTTCCCTTTTTTTTTTTTTTCTTTTTTTTAATTCATTTCTTATTCCATTCTATCTGCATACATACATATATATGTACGTACGTACGTACGTATGTATGTATGTATGTATGCATGTATGTATGTATGTATGTACGTAGAAAATATTTCGGAGCAAAATAAGTCGATAAACGATTTTCAATGAGTCATATAAAAAGAGAGCGAGATAGAGAGATAGAGAGAGAGAGAGAGAGAGAGAGAGAGAGAGAACATATATCACATATATGATCGATGCGATCAATTTTTAAAAATATCCTCCTCTCTTCAAAACGCACGCACGCACGCACGCACGCATACACATATAAACGCAAACACAAAACGAATTTTGCAGAATAGCGTAGAGAACGTTAATCGACTTGGACGGTTGTCCACTGACTGGCACATTATTTTAATGGACGATTTTCGCTTGTAACCGAGCGAGTCCACGCGGAAACCAGGACTAATTTATTTCGATTCGTTTCTGCAAGCCGCGCAATTATCGCAATACACGCGTTCGAAATGCATATGAGCGTACGATGTCTCTCGATAGATGCATACATATATATATATATACATACATGCATGCACGCATACACACGTACGTACATATATACGTACGTATACACACATATATATATATATATATATACACATACATAGAACGTTCCTGCGAATCTACGATCTTGTTAATTAAATTGACAAATCCGGTATCTCCGCGAGATCGCTCTCATGTTACTAACATGAAAGAGAGAAAGAGATAGAAAGAGAGGTGTTTCCCTCCACTATTACCACCATCACTACCAACACCACTACCACAATCATTCCCATTTCCATTTACACTTCCCACGTACGCTGACCGATTAGCGTAACGTATTTCTCAGTGCATTAATGTTTGTGCGTATACGTATACGTAATGCGTCTGTGTACCCATCGATTGTTCGATTTCTGAACGAACTAATTTGTCGATAGATACCCGTTACAAGCTTACTGTGATCGATCTTCGATCGATCATTTCTGACAGTTGGAATATATTACGGTTTCAATGAGGGAGAAAAAGAGAAAGAGAGAGAGAGATTATCTAATCATTCATATCAATGTTTTTTCTCGTCAAGTATGGTAATTGCTATCGATTTGATCAGCTAATTGCTACGATAATCGTATTTCTTACAAGATAGTGTTACATGATTAGTATAGTGGTAATGGTAATGACGGTAATGAGAGGTGAGTGGTCGGCTATGATAGTGGTGGTGGTGGTGGGGGTGGTAGTAGTAGTATTGGTAATGGTGATGGTGATAATCGAGTAAGGAGAAAGTACGTAAAATTTGTTCGATTCCTTTGTTCACTCTATATTCTCTTTCGGTACGCTTCGAATCGTTCGATCATTATATATTTATGCTCGACCTATCGAGTACGAATAGA
>NC_060969.1:1165000-1167500 GCF_910589235.1 Vespa crabro | reverse complement strand
CGACATACATGTGTATATAACATACACACGTATGTATTATAATATATTATCTAATTAAAGTAAATTCATTTATCTCTTTCTCTCTCTCTCCCTGTCTCTCTCTCTATATCTTTCTCTTTTCAGACACTTGCCTCAGCTAACAGATACGACGATAAACATTTGTTAAGCAACGAAGTTATAGAAAAATCACCATCATCGATGAAATCAACCTACAACACGGATTGCCCGCCATCATCTAAACCAGCTATGGCAAATCGACTTTTGGATTGGTTCTCGGTTGTGATGGCGGATGCCAAGCATCGCCGTCAACATCCTAAACCCATAGGTATCATTCTCATAACAATTTATATCTTCCATTCTCTTACAAGAAAAAAAATTAAATAAAATAGAAAATGAAAGAGAGAGAGAGAGAGAAAAGATACGTACTCATTACTTTCAAAATAAATCGTCCATAGTAACTATAATCTCGTACATTTACGATCCTAATATCCGTTACTCTCATCTTCAGGTCATTTCCCAATTCCATGCCAGAGTGAAGTTAGGTGGATGTTTGGACATTTGGACAGTGATAGCGATGGTAGAATCTCGCTTTCTGAACTTTACGGATTGGAACACGATCAGAACGAGCCATGCCTAAAGCCCTTCCTCGATAGCTGCGACACTGATGGGTAAAAAGAACTTATGAAACTTTTTAAATTCAATTGGTCGATGGTGTAACGTTATAGTTATAAAAAGAGGTAGAAGAAGAAGAAGAAAAAAATTGAAAAATTAACTGATAAACTTTTCAGTATTAAAGTATCATCTACTTTTTATGATCTATGATCGATCTATAATCTAAAATATTATTAATAAAAAGTTATAATGTTTGAATTTATTATCAAAAGTATTATATATCTTATGCGTCATTGTGTTTCTATTTTTCCGTATTATATATATATATATATATATATCTTTTTATCAAGTCACATGATGATTTTTATCTTGTAAATATTGCGAAACAAAATCTTGTAAACATAAAGACCGATGGTAACATCATTTTTAAAGATGTCTACGTTATATAGAGCATGAAAAAAAAAAGAAAATATTGAAAAATTAACTAATAAAATTTTCGTTACTGTTAGATTAGCATCTATTTTTTATGATCTACGATCTAAAATATAACAAAAAAATATATAATGTTTGAATTTATTATCAAAGTATTTTCAATCTTATATGAATGAATTGTATTTCTTTGTTTTCACATTACATATCTCTTTTTATCAAATCACATGATGATTTCTATCTAGTAAATATTACGGAATGAAATCTTGTAAATATAAAGATTTAACATTATCTGTAATAATGTCTACACATAATATAGGGTATTAGCAAAAAGGAAAAAAAAAAGAAATTATTGAAAAATTAACCGACAAAATTTTCGATGTTAAAATTGTATCTACTTTTTTTTTATGATCTACGATAATAAAAGATACACAATACAAATTGTCATGAAATTTTCGTCATAATAATTAACTCAATTATTAATTTTAATCGTTAATATTATTTGAAAATACAAATTTCGTGAACATTGGAAAAAACGTTTTAATAATATATATATATATATATATATATATATATATATATATATATATATATATATTATAAGTCGTTGTTAAATCATAACACAGGATAATCGTATTTAATATATTTTGATTGGCCTATTTGTTCATTATCGATTTTTTAAAAATCATCGACAATTTTCAAGCATGTAAAACGATAGAACGATAAAAAAAAAACAAAGAATGAGATAGAAATTAAAGAGAGGGCACATTAAATGAAAATATTTTCGATCGATCATGGAAAAAAGGATAATAACAAATACGCATACATATGTATATGTAGAAATCAAAGCGATCGATTTAATTAAACGGAATATATAGATTACATGTATGTATGTGTATATGTATCTATATAAATACATACATTTAATGGTATATTTTCAATTATTATGTTTATAGTGATATTTTTGTGAGCGGTATGGAATGGTGCGGTTGTTTCGCAAAGGCCGAACGACCTTGCGCTGCAGTACGTAGACGATCGCCATTGGAAGTAGCACCGGCATGTGATTCCAGAGGATATTATCGAAGCACTCAATGTCATCGAGGACTTGGGCTTTGTTGGTGCGTTGATCCGCACGGCGTTGAATTTGCTGGTACTAGAACTCGTGGTACAAAACCTGATTGTGGTGAGTACATGACGAATATACATAAACACGTATGTATTTATATATATATTTTTTTTTATATGTATATTTTATCTATCAAAAAGCATTTCTTCATTGAATTAACAATCTTTTGTACGTTAAATCAATGATATTTAATCCTAATTGTGCCTGTTAATTGTAGGACATCCCAGATCAACTTTCAGTTCAATTAAAACATTTTCCGCATTGCATGATTCATGGTTTTTTTTTTTTATGTAATGACAGAATTAGAAATGCTAAGTTTTCAAACTTACTGAT
>NC_060969.1:1147500-1162500 GCF_910589235.1 Vespa crabro | reverse complement strand
AAAAAAGAAAAAGAAAAAGAAAAGAAAAAAAGAAAGAACACGACAAAAATAAAACAACAGTAACAACAGTAACAACAGTAACAACAGCAAGTAACAATAAAACAAAACGACCTATTTCATATTCGCTAACTACATATATATTTATCATGTGGTTTAATCACGACGATGAAATGTCAAAGATATTATTAGCACGCCTTATTTATTATGACGGAATAAATATATCATTCCGTTTAATATAATATGACATTGTTTAATCGTACGACGCGTATTAAAAACATTGTAACTTATAAGGAGAGCACAAGCATACGCCAGCAGTAATTTCGAATGAATTATTTTACGTTTCATTGTAAACGTTTTGGGTGAGATTGTAAATGTAAATACATGCTTTAGGAACATACATCTTATATGTAACAGTTAAGAGAAGCATTAGACAAACGGTGGTGCAATCGAGAAATATTATTTTATTTCCAATAGGAAACAATAGAAGAGAGGCAGTATTTAACGTCGTGATTATTCATCTGCATTCACTGTAATTATAAGCATTTTTACTTAAAAAACTTTTACTTAAAGAACGTATTGTATACCAATAGATATATAGAATATAATAACATATATAATTATCTGTAGAAGGAAAATATCGGTGTGAGAACTATTGTGAATATGCCCCCTAGTATTTTAGAAGGCAATTTACGTAGTAAAATAGCCAATGCAAGTAAAACACGTGTCCTATTTAGAAACGGACGTAATAATTAAGTTTATAAAGCCTAGAAGAGCATTTCACTCTACTGATATAACATTCCTGCTAAAGGGCAATTTAATGAGAGAACTTCTGTACTCGCCATATTTATTAAAAAGCAAGTGTTTATATCCTTTTTACTTTTTTTTCTTCTTCTTCTTCTTCTTCTTTTTCTTCTTTTTTTCACTCTAGTTGTCTCTTATATCTTTATCAAGATTTTTCATATAAATATATTTACTTTGGTTGTATAATTAAATTATAAATTATATTCACATTAAGTATTAATATTGATTTATTTATAATTGTCGCTTATAAATTATCTGTAATTGCAATATGACACCGATTAATAATGTAATATACTACAAGATATAATTATAATTCTTTATATTTGATTTGATTATTTGTTGAATTCAAATACATTTGAAAATATTTGCTATCTCTTAATGAACATGGCGTCGTGTTGTCTCTTGAATCAAGAAAAATTCAATTACATTGACACATATATTATAAATAAATAAAAACACCATTCGATCGATTAAGAGATTATCGTCCACAAAATGAACTAACGAATTACTCTTCTTTCCTGCTATTATGCGCAACTTACATTCCGCCTCAATTATTGTACTATCGACCTAGATCAATTAATATTAACGTAAAAGGGAACGTGAATATATAGTTTTACCGGAGTCTTGCATTATTGTATATACCTGATTATATACAATGAAAAAAAAAAAAAGAAAAAGAAAAAAAAAGAAAAGAAAAGAAAAGAAAGAAGAAAAAAGAAAAAAAAAATCATCCGTAAATGACCTTATTGCCATGATGATTTTTCTAAGGTATGCACCTAATCGAAGCGTAAAGAATTTTTACTTCTTTTCGAAGCTACCATAAATAATATCTCACTTGGTTAGTATTGTATATGTGAATGTAAGAATTCTTTATGAATAAAGATTGTTGTAGAAATTCGTTATCTTTCATTGGTAATACCTATTTCTTTTAATAACAATTCTTTTGAAAGCGTAACAGGAAAGAGGTATGGTAGAAATATGGACACCATTAAAGTCAAATTACAAATATTAATGAAATATATTATGTGTATTTATAAAATTCTTATAAACCTTAATGTAAAAATAATTTTTAATAATTATTATTTAATATATATGAGCCATAAAGAAAAAAAATAAAATAAAATAAAGTATACGTATATTTACTTTCAATATTTGAGAACTGCTCTTAAGCTGAAAAATAAATAATTCCAAATTTAATTATAAAGTCATTAAAATCTCTTATCTATTGCTTCAGATAAATATTTTATAAACTTACCAAGTTCCAGAGTGCATGAGATCGAAAGCTTCATTAATTTTCTCAAATGGTAAATTATGAGTAATAAATTCATCGATAAGTAATTTCTTAGACATGTACTCGTCCACCAGCTTAGGAACACTTTCTTTAGATTTCCAATCACCAAAGGCAGTACCTTTCCACACACGTCCAGTTACTAATTGAAATGGTCTAGTACTAATTTCTTCACCAGCAGGAGCTACACCAATGATCACAGACATGCCCCATCCTTTATGACAAGATTCTAAAGCAGCACGCTATAATAACGATATTATAAGAAATTATATTAAATAATATATAATATTTATGTACATTAATTTACACTCACCATAGTTTGGACATTTCCAACGCAAACAAATGTATAATCAAGACCACCGTCAGTTAGTTCTATCAAAACTTCTTGAATAGGTTTATCATAATCTTTAGGATTGATCAATTCGGTACATCCAAATGTTTTGGCTTAAACGTAATAAATTATTTAATAAATAGAATAAATAGAAACGATAATTTTAATAAAAAGCGTATAAAAAAAAATATAATGAACCTAATTCAAATTTAGAAGAATTAACATCTATTCCAATGATACGTGAGGCTCCAGCAGTTTTGCAGCCAAATATCGCTGCTAATCCAACAGTACCAAGACCCCAAATGGCACATGTACTTCCAGGTTCTATTTTAGCGGTATTAAGTACAGCCCCATATCCAGTAGGTATACCACATCCTAATAAACATACTTTTTCCAATGGCGCATTACTGTCAATCTAGAAAAATATTAATAATATTAGGTTAGAAACTATGAAACGGGCGTTGAATGAGAAAAAACTAAACAAAAATGCCCATTTCATAGTTTCCAACCTAATAGAATCATATAGATTCATATATAAAATTAATATAATATAATTAAAAATATAAAGAATATTACCTTTGCAAGAGATATATCTGATACCACAGTATATTCAGAAAATGTTGAACAACCCATAAAATGAGCAATCGATTGTCCTTTGCATGTAAAACGAGATGTATTATCAGGCATTAAACCTTTACCTTGAGTAGCACGAATTTTACTACATAAATTTGTTTTAGATGATTTACAAAACTTACATTCTTTACACTGCGGTATGTAAAGAGGTATAACATGATCACCTACAAATATTTCATTACATATTACATAGAAAGAATATATGAGTTATAATGTATTGGGTTGGCAACTAAGTAATTGCGGATTTTGTCGTTTCCTTCTTATTTGAAATCCGGCAATCACTTAGTTGCCAACCTAATATAATGTATGATTAAATATTTATCGAAATAAATACCTTTTTTAAATTCAGTTACACCTTCTCCAACACTCTCAACGATGCCACTACCTTCGTGTCCAAGGATACATGGAAATATACCTTCGGAATCTAATCCACTTAAAGTATATGCATCGGTATGACACAAAGCAGTGGCTATTATTTTAATGCGTACTTCATGTGCTTTTGGTGGTGATACTTCAACCTCTTCAATGGATAATGGTTGCTTTTCTTTCCATGCAATTGCTGCTTTGCATTTAATAATCTTTGGCACATAATTTATTTTATTTGAATATTATTAATTTATACGATATATTCATAGTTTCAATGAAATTTGATTGATTATGTAAGTAAATAATAAACTTTAAATAATTACAATTCAAAATAAAAATTAATTATTGTATTACAAGAAGTCATATTTACCTTTCCTGTTGTATCTTCCATAATTGTTAATTCAATAAAGACGAAGATGAAACTTTTGTAATATAATTGATTCTACAATTTATTTGTCTCAAACGACGATATCACTGATACATATATTTTTTATTTATGTCAAAAGGTCACAATTTTATATTGGTGAAATCATGATATTATCGATCGTACTGCCATCTTGTGAGCTTCTAAGATTATAACCATTTATTTCCTTGAATTCATTAAAAGCATTTTAATAATTAATGTTACATTTATCTAATCGTAAAATATTACCATTTTTAAATAAATTTTACTTATGAAAAATACTTATATGTGAATTTGTAAATTGTTTCAATTAATTAATTTTCATAGAACAAAAAGTAACATTGTAAATATCTAGATATAAATTTATAATGCTAGAAAAGATAAATATATTCTATTTGATGAATTAATCATAAAAATTGACTATGTCATAACAATTGCTTTTAGATCTTTCGAAAATCTTCTTTATCGTGCATCTATTGAAATTTTAATATAATAACGTTTCTAATATGTGCCAATAATAAAAACAACAGATATTCTATGAGTGAGATAATTAATAAATAAATGGAATATACAATCATTAATTGTGTAAATCTTCTCACAATTTATTCTGAATAAATAATACAAGGAAATGAATTATTAATTTCTTTTTTTTATTTTTAAATGTTTTGCTTGATAATATCATGATAATTATTTTAATTACATATAAAAAGAATCGTAGTAGAGGTTTATTGAAAAAAATGCGATACAATCCGCGGTATAATAGTTTTTTTTGTTTTCTTTTTATGATTATTGATATGAAATATAGATTATAATTCATATTAAAGCGTATGAAGGTCAGTTGTCATATTATACGATGAATTATTACGACGTTCTAAAAAAAAAAAAAAAAAAAAAAAAACGAGTATTACATTTAATAAAAAGAACCTATTAAAATTACATTTTTCGTACGATTTTAATTATTAATTCGCATCTCTTTTATATCACGTAAGACATAACGTAATATTTTATAATAAATTGATACTCGTCCTGCCTTGCACATAATCTTATCGGAACTCTTCAGAATAATTCCTACGTCATAAATATCATAATGGCATATACATATAGAAGAAAAATAAAGTGAAAGAAAAAAGAAAAAAAGAAAAAATATGTATTTATATCTAAAAAAAAAAAAAAAGAAAAAAAAGAAAACAAAAAAAAGAATAAATATCACGAGAAGTACGATTATGCGAACATATATATATATATATATATATATATATATATATATATATATATATATATATATATATATATATATACATATAATATATATTATTACATAAGACTTTTATCGTTGTAGATTAAAGTAAATGAATAAAATAAAATAAAATTAGAATATTAAAATTCGATCGTTGCCATTTTCTTACGAATCATATTATAAATAATATATATACAAAAATACGTGAACGTGCACATACATATACGCGACGGATGCACGCAAACGTAAATATAGTTTATCGTGTGAAATATCGTAAATTCAAGAAATAATCAAACGTAGTTTATGGTACATTGAAATATGATGTCACTTAATAAAAGAAAAAAAAAGAAAAAAAAAAAAAAACTCGAAACGTGATAATTAATATCGATAGGAATGAATGAAAAGGGAATTGAAAGGGAAATGAGTTAGAAAAAAAAAAAAAGAACTTTTCGATAGTAAAGAAATATTTAATACAAGGTATATACTTAAAAGTGTAATGCTATATTTCGATAACATACAGAGTTTACATCGAGAATGTCAATTCAATTACAGCGCAGTCTCGATAGGCGCAAGATTGTTTTCTTTCTCTCTCTCTCTCTCTCTCTCTCTCTCTCTTTTTTTATTTTTTTCTTTTTTTCTTTCTTTCTCTCGCACTGCGCATCGCGTTCATTCTTTTCTTCATGGAAAAAATAGCAACGTTATGATAAATGCCGACCGATTGGAAAATACGATAATTGCGAGGGGGCTGGGGGGGGAGGGGGAGGGGCGACATTTTCTTTCATCAACGTCGCAGATTCTAAGTAGATTATTTATTTGGCAACAATTATAACAACAAACAGGATCAAAGATTGTACGCAATGGTGGCCGTTCATAAATTATACATGTGTTTTTTATTTCCTCTTTTTTTCTTCTTTTCGTTTTTAATATTATTATTATAATTATCGTCATTGTCATTGTCATTGTCATCGTCGTCGTCGTCCTCGTCGTCGTCGTCGTTTCTTTTTCTTTTTTCTTTCCCTTTCGTTATTGATTGATTTATTTCTTCTTCTTTTTTTCTTTTTCTGAATTTTTCATTTTTCTTTTTTCCTTTTAAATAAAACCGTTCATCGATAAAACGGTTTCTCCAATTCGATTGATATATTATACTTTTTTTTAAATTTACGAAGAAAAACGGTACCATCCAGAAATCGTTGATCCCAAGGCATGCGAGAGTTCTCTATCTCTCTCTTTCTTTCTTTCTTTCTTTCTTTCTTTCTATCTATCTTTCAACATCTTTCTCTCTCTCTCTCTCTCTCTCTCTCTCTCTCTCTCTCTCTCTTTTATCTCTGATTGGCTTCATCCTTTCTGAAATAACGTTCGAGTCACGTGATACATTGTATCTCATCGAAAGGAATTCTCGCGCGTTCAATAGGGGTAGAGGTTAACGTAAGTGAGTACATAAGTAATATATATATATTTGTAAATATATATATATATATTTGTAAATATACATATATATATTGACACGAGAAATCGCGCGTCGATCGAAGAAATATTTGCACGTCCTGTGGAAGTAATAAGGTAAACGAGCACATTCAATGAATACAGAATGAAGAAAAAACGAGAACTATAAATTCATATTCGCATATATATATAATATATATATATATATATATATATATACAAAGTGTCCGTACATAGATGTCGGTGAGCAAATATCTTCCGATGGATTTAAATGACGTGTAAATTTAATAAGTAAAATTCTTTCGATTTTGTGATGCTTACGAAGTGCATTAAAAAAAAAAATTTCAAAAAAATTACAAAAGTCGATATAGTTTTTCTTTATCTTTTTAAAAATGGATCTTTATCTTTATAAATTTCTTTTTTTGCATATTTACAGATCAGCGATCATTTGCAATCAAAATCATATCTAATGAAAAAATTGTCACTGTGAATCGTTAACGATTGATCAATAAAAAGAATCATAACTTTAATGTAATTCACATTGTTCATAATATAGATATATTCGCTATGTTTATAAAATAGAAATACATTATTTACAAAACAATATAACGATCGCATCTATTTTAAAGATGAGAAGTGATAGTCTTCGACATAACCTATTTTAAAATATTTTTTATATCGACGATAAATTTTTCAAAATTCTAATATAAACAAATCAATTTATTATTAATATTAATTATTTTAACACGGATACGGAATTATATCGTGAGCGATATACATTAACAATTTTTTACTGGATGTGATTTTGATTACGAATAAGATCGCTGCTATGTAAATATGAAAAAAAAAAACAATGTTGTTTTTGGTAATTCGGAAAGGTTACGAATAAGAAAAAAAAAATGGAGATAGTCTACATAAATTTCGTAGCAGATTTAGAGCAATGGCAAATTTTTCTCAATGAACTTTTTTGATACTTCGACCAATCACCGAAATATTTACTTTGACATCTATGAGCGGACATTCTTTATATATATGTATATACATATATATATATATACACACACATACGAATAATTCGAATTCTTCATTCGCGGTAGGGCACATTAAATTGAGAGTTATCGCGACTTATGTATGAATAGTTTTTTGCGATTGACTCTCTATTTTTTTTTCTCTCTCTCACACACACACACACACAAATATTTCTCTCTCTCTCTCTCTCTCTCTCTCTCGCACTCTTTCTTAGAGTTTGAAAAATTGAAACAGTGAACCGCCGACCGATAAATAATAATAACAAATAATAATAATAATAATAATAATAATAATAATAATAATAATAATAATAATAATAATAATAATAATAATAGTAATAATAATAATAATAAGACGCTATTGAGAAAAAAAATAATGCGTCTCTACCCATCGTCCTATTAATTAATACGACGAACGTTGGCCGTATTCGAATCAATCAACACACACGTTCGACTTGAAAAAGTGGTTAGTCGTAACCCGTTAAACGACGAAAATCTCTTTGGCAGTAAGGGCGCTAATTCTACGCATAGTTTGTTTTGTTCTTTTTTTTTTCTTTTTTTTAGATCTTTTTTTTCTCCTTTTTTGTCTCTTTCCACCTTATAATATTATCGAATTAAAAAATAAAAACTAGGGTTGGCGAACGATTCAAATCGGTTCGAGCATACCTGAGAAAAATTATTATTCGACCTTCGATCGTTCGATTCCATCCCACTTGCTTCGCAAATTTTTTTTTCCTACTATTTTTTCTGTTTATTTATTTCTTTTTTTTTGCATTTTCTCTCTTTTCTATATTCCTCCTTTTTTTATCTCTTCTCTCTTTCTATCCTCACTCTCTCTCCATATATATATATATACATATATATATATATATACATATATATACATATATATATATATACATATATACATATATACCTTTTTCCATTTCTCTTATTCTCATTATTTACGATCGATCGAAATGAAGAGAACGTTCGTGTGCGTGTTCTCCGCGCAGGTATAGAAAATTCGTGTGTTTCTGTATGTGTGTGTTCTTTTTTGAATGTGTCTGTATTTTTTCTCCCCTTTATATATATATATATATATATATATATATATATATATATATATATATATATATATATATAATTCGATTTAATCGATAAAGGTTCACAAACTTATCAACGTACCAAATTTCTTGTAACTACGGGTATAAAGGCATGTAACATTCTAAATTGTAAATTTTAACTTCGAAACGTCGTAGGAAGTCGACGCGAAAAACAGCCATTCGTAATTCGCTATTAGCCATTCGACATTTGCCATTCGCTCGGCTAGTATTTTCCTCTACGAGAAAAGAATTGAGAATTTGAGAAGAGTATTCCAAGAGATATATATATAAAACGACCGTTCTTGTCTTTTATTTAGGAAGCATAATAAAAGAATTTCTTTCGGTCATAACTTCAAAATTGTCCTTCGGATAATTCTTCAATAATGAAAACATCGACAGAATAAACTTTCTTGTTTTCCTCTTTTTTTTTGTTTTGTTTTTTTTTTTTTTCATTTTTTTCTTTCATTTTTGTTTATTTTTTTTTTTTCGTTTTTCTCTTTAAATTCACAGATATTTCTTTTTTTTTTCTTTTTTCTTTTTTTTTTTCTTTTTTTTTTTCTTTTTTTTTTTTCTTAGGCGTTTCTTCGTAATTAAACAAACTACAGCAAGGATATTAAGGAGAGTCTAAAAAGTTAGAAGTATTATTAACGTCGTTTCGTTTCTCGAGAGGAAAGCAACTCAGCCTTTTTTTTACTTAGCGATAATAAGCACGTTTTTTTTCTTTCTTTCTTTCTTTTTCTTCTTTTTTTTTGTTTGTTTGTTTGTTTTGTTCTTTCTGTTTTTTTTCCGTCGCTCTCTCTCTCTCTCTCTCTCTCTCTCTCTCTCTCTCTCTCTATCTTCTTTTTATGTTCGTCCGCATTATCTTGATTTTCGTATATCCCGTATGTATAGTTTAAACTCGACGTGATACGAGATAATAGGGATTCATTGTACCCAAGAAGCTGGAACCCAAAGTGGTTCGGATTCGACTCTATGAACTGCATTGACTAATTGTTCAAAAGCTATTGAGAGATCAGCGTTGACGATGACTTCGTCGAATAGATGGGAATAAAGGAATTCTATCCTAGCCGCACTGTGCAGTATCTCGTTGAATTCCTCGTCCTGAAAATGGAATAGTGATTAAAAAATGAAAAGAAAAAAAAAAAAAAAGAAAAGAAAAAAGAAGAAGAACAAGGAAAAAAAAACAAATAAACAAAAAGGGATTACGAATTCGTTGAGAAAATAATTAATAGATGTGAAAAAGTTGAAATGATTAAAATTTTAATCTTTATTTGTACCGTGAAACCTCGTGAGTTGCTCTCGTCGAATGTCGACCTAGCTCTGTTCTCGTTCCTGGTCTCCTTTAGTATCTCGAATCTAGGAGGTTTGATATAAATCACGTATGGCTTTGACTGGGGCGTTCTAAGCATTTTAAGTGCCTGGTAATGTGGATTTAACAGGCAAACGTATCCAGCATTGATCAGCGAGCTTACGCTCTCCGCGCTAGTACCATAAAGATTCCCTTTGTATTCACCGAATTCGATGAATTTGCCAGTATCAATGTCCTCTTCCATTTTTTCACGAGTAACGAAATAATACTCCTTCCCGTCTATTTCACCTGGTCTCGGTGGTCTCGAGGTGTCTGAGAAGGAAGAGAGAGAGAGAGAGAGAAGACATATATATATGTATAAAAAAAAAAAAAGAGAAAAAAAGAAAAAAAAAATTAAAGAAAATTCATTTCTCCTTTCTCCATTAACGTTGGATTATTTTTAAAGATACCTCATTAACAGCTAAAAAAGCGTTTCTATTACTAAGCGAAAAAAAAAATGATGTCACGAGAAACGTGGTATCTCATTTAACGCTTACGAATACGTAATCCGACATCATTTTGAAATTCGTTTCGCATTTCACCAGTTCCCGGTGTTGTGATTCGATAGAGTTTATCACGTTTAGTTGGCACTCGATCTCACTTTGCTTTGTCCCAGTCGCTCACCACCACCCACCCACCACGCCCCAACCTCCCTATCTGACCCAAGGGACGAGTGTCACTTGTTAAATTATTTTGTTTTTCCTTTCTTTTTTTTATTTAAAAAAATTTTTTAATATTTTTTAATTTTTTAATTTTTTTTTTATTTTTTTTTGAATAATCAAGTTTTTATTAGGACTCACAGGGCACAGGAGTCTTGTACTTGTCAGGATCGGTAACCATCAGCCTTCTTTTGAGTTCGTTTCTGCCGACACCAGGTGGTCCAATAAGAACAACGGGTCTGTAGAGACCCGGCCTTGGATATAGCTTGGCGACCTCTTCGTAGGTCGGTACCTCTTCTCGGTCGAAGTCGTCGTTTTCTGCAGCGTCATACATGATTTTTTTAGTTTTTATTCCCTGCAAGTTGCACTTTGTAGGCGAGGCGTGCAAAGAGGTACTGGGACGGGGGCACAATGCAGGCAAAGGCACTGGAACAGAACACAAGCCTAACCGACGGTTAAGCCGTCAGGCCATCATCCGTTA
This sequence comes from Vespa crabro, assembly GCF_910589235.1. Lineage (NCBI taxonomy): Eukaryota > Metazoa > Arthropoda > Insecta > Hymenoptera > Vespidae > Vespa > Vespa crabro. Next base: position 1,151,397 of record NC_060969.1, on the reverse strand, counting down.
ACAAAATAACCATATATATATATAAGTGAAGAGAATCTTTTGGGATGTTATTCTTTTTTTTTTCTTTTTTTTTTTCTTTTCCTCTCTTTTCTTTTTTCCTCCTTTTTTTTCTTTCTCTATTTCTTTTATAATTTCTCTTCTTATCAGATTTCCCTCTTTCTTTTTTTTTTCTTTTTCTTTTTCTCTTTTTGTTTTTCGTTTTGTTCTCTTCGTGTGCTCGTGCCTACTTCGAAGAAGTTTTCTCTTTGTTAGCAAAGCATTAGGGTACGTTATGAGAGATGTTAGATATAAGATTGTCAGAACAGAAAACACCATTATCTATCCTCTTATTTCGAAGAAAACCAAAGATATCGTAGTCTCGAATCGTTTTGAAGGTTTATCCGGGTGATAAATTTGTTAGGAGTTAATATCCCTTCGAAGGACTTTAACAATGAAGAACTCAGCACGTTTTATCACAATAAAAGGGAGAGAGAGAGAGAGAGAGAGAGAGAGAGAGAGAGAGAGAGAGAGAGATAAAGAGGGATCGATCGATCCCTCGTTCGAGAGTCCCCCTCTTACTTTGTTAAAAATAGACGACGATTGACTTATAAAATTCATCGGGTCTTGTCTCGTAGAAAGGTTCTTTCTTTTCTATTCTTTTTTTTTTCCACTAACCTGATCTAAAATATGTCTGCTCTGAAAATCCGATTTGTGATAGATTTCGAACGTTATGTCATTTGGCATATTTGAAGGTTTAATAAAAAAAAGGCACTTTGTGAGACACGTGACATGAGACAAGTTGACAACGAGATGAGAATGACGTTGTTGTTATAGTGATAAAAGAAAAAAAAAAAAAAAAAAAAAAAAAGACAAATAAAATAAAATGAATGAAAAACAAAACGAACGGAGCAATCAAACGAACAAACAAACGAACAAACAAACAAACAAATAGATAAACAGACAGACACAAATAAAAATTAGATGAAAAAAAAGAAAGAAAAGAAGAAGGAAAGTATAATAGGAAAACTCGTGAAAGAATCAACTCACTTATATTGTCATCGTCGGTTTTATCCTTTTGTTGTCTCTCGAGAATGATCCTACGTTCCTGAAGTGCTCTACTGGGTATTAAACCCGCTCTCATGTTTCGATCACCTTCTCTTCTGGCTTGCCACCTGATTTAATGTCACGTGATTTATTTTGCTTCTTAATAAAAATATTTAAATCAATTATTTCTTTCAAGAAACATCGAAATATATATTATTATCTTTTACCAATACGCATCGTCCTGGCTAACGATGTGCAAGACATCACCTTTGACGAAATCTAATCCTGCTTCCTTGCACGGTATATAAGGATCTTCCGATGCCTTATATGAAAAATGTGCTCTCACTCGTACCTATGTTAGATCAGATCACATTATTGTCATATTTTTTTCTACTATATTGTCGTAAGTTTTATGAATTTACCTTGCTTTCTCTGATTCCACCTTTGCTGTCCGCCGGTACGATCTTAAATGTTATCGTACCTTCCGAATTTTGCTGAAAGACATTCGTTAGAAGGTCAATACATTTTATAAATGATTATAGTTTCGTTTTCTTTTTCACTTTATTTTTAAATTAATTTTCATAGAATTGGAAGATATTTATCAAAAAATTCCTTTTAAAAAAAATATTTAGTTTTGCATTGAATTAAACATCCTTTTTTTGTTTTCTTAATATTTGCTTTACATTGAATGAAATATATATGCATATAATAAATGTATATATGTATATATATATTTTTTTTTTTAATATTTGATTTATATTGAGTTATATATATATATATATCTTTTTTTTTTAATATTTTCTTTATGCATTGAGTTAAATATTCTTTTTTGTTTTCTTAATATTTGCTTTACATTGAATAAAATATATATGCATATAATAAATGTAAATATCTATATGTATATATATATATATTTTTTTTTTAATATTTTATTTATGCATTAAGTTAAATTTTTTTTTTGTTTTCTTAATATTTGCTTTACATTGAATGAAATATATACACAGGTAATAAATGTGTGTAGGCGTACATATATATATATATATATTTTTTTGTTTTATTTTAATATTTTCTTCATGCATTCAGTTTTTTTTTGTTTCCAGGTACTGTTAAGGGTTATAAATTTTGTTTTAATAATAGAAGAAAATAATTTCAAATTTATAAACGGAGCCACGAAACGGTATAAGAATTTAAAACCCACCAGTATTTTAAGGACACAATTTGGTGTCTTCCCTTCAACGCTGATACCATTCACCTCGCAGACTTCATCACCAACATGAATAAGGCCAGATCTGTCGGCTGCACCACCATGCATTATTCGTGCGATCACGATTTTCCCAGTGACCTCGCAGGTCTTTATGGTCGCCCCCTATTTTCAAGGTACAAACTAATATTTTTATTTCGTTGGATCGCGTGCGTGCTAGGAAAAGTGCACTTTTTTGTTCTTTAGAAAAAAAAAAACCAAAAGAAGAAACACAAGGAAAGTCCTCTCTCGAAGGCTGACATCGTTTTAAAAGAATAAAAAAATAAAATAAAATAAAATAAAAAAAAAAGAATAGATAAATAAAAAAAAAAAGCAACAGTGAAAAACAAACGAGTTGATCGAAAAACGTGAAACCTTCGCATCCATTCTTCCGATCTTCATTCTTTTTTTTTTCTATTTTATAATTTTTAACTTTATTTTTCTTTTTCTTTTCTTTTCTTTTTTTAAATTTCTTCCTTTTTTTAATATGTTATAATCGTCGAACGAAGAGAGAGAAGGATCACGTTCGAAGCTCGATTTATTTTCGCATTTTATATATTACGTTACATATGTATGTATGTATATATGTATGTATGTTTATGTATATGTCTATGTATGTATGTATACGTATATGTATATATGTATGTATATATATATATGTATATACTTAAATATGTTTCTCAAAACAAGAAAGAATAATTCTATGGTTCTTTCGTTTCGAGAATTTAAAAATTAAAGATACTAATTAACAATTAACTATGGACATGCGGGACAATAACACAATGTACAAAGGTTATAAAGAAATCGTTTTATTTACAAGCTGAAACAAATCATACGTATACTCTAATGCAAAACAATTAAAAAAAAAAGAGGAACAACAAAATGATAGGGGGAAAAAGAAAAAGAAAAAAAGAAAAAAAAAAAGAAGAGGAAGTAACAAATAAATTATACAGCTGGCAAAGATAAAGTATATATATATATATATATATATATATATATATATATATATAAGTATATATATAACATATGTATATATATTTAACAATGACAGACATACAAGCAAGACTAATCGATAAAATAAAATAGCATAAAAAGAAAAAAGGGGGAATAAAAAGATAATCGAGGGTGGGTAATGGGAGGAGTAAGGGAGAGATGTTGGGAGAAGGGGAGGGTAGTAGTGGTTGCGTAAACGTATAAGAAAAAAATGGACACACATAATAAAAACTCGCTTCGTCTCTATAAATCGTCGATTCAGCAAACGCAGCCATTTAGTAATGAAAATTCGCGATAATATATTGCAAGAAGGCCAAACGACGAAGGCGTTCTAAAAAAAAGTATGCGAAAGAAATGAACGGCAGCCAGCAGACTGGTGTGTAAGTGCAACGATGTGTTTTTCTCTTAAAAAGAAAAAAAGAAAAAAAAAAACGATGGAACTTTTGAAGAAAGAAATTTTTATCATACCCGTAGGATATATATATATATATATATATATATATATATATATATGTTTTCTTTCTTTCTTTTTTTTTTCTTATCTATCTCTACGGGTAGTCAAAAGGCAAACTTACCACGATCGGTTCGACCCCGGCGCCGCACTTCGAAGCAAGTTTGACGATGAAAGAAATACGTGATTA
>NC_060969.1:1140000-1142500 GCF_910589235.1 Vespa crabro | reverse complement strand
GGAGCAGCGCGGACTCACGCACACGGGAACACCGCGAGAAGCCCCTTCACTCCTCGTCCCAACTCTACTCTCCTTCTACTACACCTTCCCCGGCACCCCCATTACCCCTCCCTTACCTCTCCTTGACGTGATACGACGTAAATTTCGACGTAAAACGACTGTCTCGTTTTCTTTTCTATTCTATTATTTTTATTTCTTTTCTTTTCTTTTCTTTTTCTTTTTTCTTCTCTCTCTTTCTCTCTCTCTCTCTCTTTCTTTCTTTCTCTCTCACGAATCGCTTTCGTTTATCGTTTTCGTATTCGTCGTTTTCTTTCGTGTTGTGATTGTGTCGTCGTCCTTCGTCGTCGTCTTCGTATCGTCATCGTCGTCATCGTCGTCGTCGTCGTCGTCGTCGTCGTCGTCGTCGTCGTCGTCGTCGTCGTTTTCATTATCGTCGTTATTGTCGTCGTCGTCGTCGCCATTTCTTTTACTCATTCGGAAGAACCATCAGTTCTATTAGTAGTTGTAATAGTAGTATCAATAACAGCAATAATAACAACAACAACAACAACAACAACAACAACAACAACAGCAGCGATAGCAGCAGTAGCAGCAGCAAGTGTCTCATCCACGACGTCGTGTGTCTCTCTTACACTTTGGTCCATGCCTCCGATCCACAAGTGGTTGTGTGCGCTATAACGATGACGCCTGCGTCGTGTGGCGTCTCTTGTGCGCGTCGCGCCTACGAGATGTCAAAACTACTTTCCCCCTCTTTTTTCTCTTATTTCTCTCTCTCTCTCTCCCTCTCTCTCTCTCTCTATCTATCTTTCTCTCTCTCATTCCTGTTTTCGAATATCTTCTTTTACGACATCGATGTTCAATCTTTTTTTTCTTCTCTTTTCTTTTCTTTTCTTCTCATTTCTTTCCTTTCTTTCCTTTTTTGTTTACTTTTTCTTTCTTTCTTTCTTTTTTCTTTCTTCTTTCCTTTTTTTTTTCATTTTTATTTCTTTTCGCGTATCTATTCTTCGTCCTCGTCAATCTTTTTTTGTGCCCCGCCCCCTTCGGCCCCCCCCCCATCGCCATATCGTACGCGACGAAGAAAAACTCTTGAACATATCGTCGAAACTTCTCAAGAAAAAGATGCCTCACGTTTTTCGAGTGAAATCATTCGCGCCATTTTACCATCGTACGTAATTCGAACGTTTCGATTTGAATCGGTCGGTACGTCGACATCCTTCCGTGTTCCAACGTGGTTTAATCACCACGTGTCGATTCTTTCAAAATCGAGTTTTTCGAAATCGATTTATCCCCTCTCGATCGATCCTTCTTCCTCTGTCTTAACCCCCTCCCCCCTCCCCGCGCCCCATCACGTTCGATTTCGATCTTTTATTTTTTCTTCTCTTTTCTTTTTTTATCCCCCTTTTCTGCTTTCTTATTCCTTGCAATTTTTCTTCTTCGCCCGTGATAATAAACCCTTTTATACCGACCGATCATTTGTTTGAGGTTAGAACTCATGTGTAATATTTGATAGTCCATTCGATAATTTTATCCTTCTCGATTGATCTTTTCATCCTTTTTCTCATTATCTTTCTTTCCTTTTCTTTTTTCTTTTCTTCTCTTTCTCTTTCCATTTCTTTTTTTTTTCTTTTTCTTTTTCTTTTTCTTTTCTTCTCATTTCTTTTCGTTTTCTTTTCATTTCCATTTCTTTTCTTTTTCAACTCGCGTCAACCTTGTTTCTCGTTTTCTTTTTGTTACAGAATTTTGTGTCTACTTTTTATATGCGCACTTGTTTACTACCTTTTCAACTGAGCTTTTGTTTGTCGTCACCCACAACTTTTCGTTCAATTTTTTCTTCGAAGTTTTTGGTAAGTGCCTTTTTTTCTTTTTCCCCGTCCCCCCTTTTTTATTTATATTTATTCTTTCTCTATTCTTATATTTTTATTTCGTCATTTTGGTCCGTCGTTTTATTTTTTTTTTCTTTTTTTTCTTTGGCGTTCTTTTATTTTTTATATATATATATATATTTTTTTTTTCTATCATTTTTATGTTTTCCTCAATTATCTATTAGTAGTTTGTTATTAACTTAAATACGACGACGAGGAGATAAATCGAGGAGAAAAATTCAAAACTCCGAAATACGATAACTTGTTACCGTCGATCGAGCGCATTATGTTCCCTTAATATCTGAAAGATGGCGCTACTTGTCCATCGTCGAACGAACTAAACCAACGATTTAAACGTTTCTATTTCTTTTCACGTTAAAAAGACGATAAAAGATCTTCGTATATTCAAACTACCAATTTTCATCATTATAGAAACGCTAATCATTTTAGGGTTTAATCTCGATCGAAAGTAGAGAAAAGAAAGAGAAAATTAATGATTTTATACGATAATGATTAGAGAGAGAGAAATATATATATATATATATATATATATATATATATATATATATATAGTTAGAGAGAGGGAGAGAGAGAGAGAGAGAGAGAGAGAGAGAGAGAGAGAGAGAGAGAGAGAGAGA
>NC_060969.1:1125000-1135000 GCF_910589235.1 Vespa crabro | reverse complement strand
ACAGTTTTATTAAAAAGTTATATTGAGAGATAGCATTCTTGGTATAGAAGTGAAATGAAATGTTTTAAATCAAACACGTTTATAAAAAATTAATTTGCAAGTTCAGACATTTTTTTAGGAACATCGTGTTTCTTCTTGTAGATGTAATTTAATGATTTTGTTATTGAAAAGGGTACATAAAAAAAAAAAGAATAATAAAATATGATTATAATTAAATGAGAAAAGTCAGAAATAGTTTACGTAGAGTAAACAATAAAAATATTATAATATGTATCTGTACAATTTGTTCCCGTGTACGATATAAACAAAAAAAAGAAAAAAGGAATAGAAACGAGAAATAAAATAAGAAAGAGTAAATGAAACTCGTTCATTGAATTAGTCGAAAAAAAATAACTGAGAATATAGTAATTATATTGCAAAGAATTAAATATATACACACACATATATGTATATATAAGCACGCGCGTATGTGTGTATACATATGATAGGAATAACTTTTATAAAGTCCCTTGTGTATTTCAAGTTTACTCGACCTGGAAACCCTTATAGAAAAAATACATGCGCGCCGAAAGCGAAGGAACGAAACGAAACGAAAAGAAAAGAAAAGAAAAGAAAAGAAAAGAAAAGAAAAGAAATGAAAAGATAGATGAAAAGAAAAGTAAAAAAAAAAAAAAAAAAATAAAAAAAAAAAGGAAAAATAAAATCATTCATTTACAAGGCAATACAACTTTTTATTTCGTTCGTTTCTTTCATTCGTCGTTATAATATTAGAGAAAACGAATGTATAAAAATTCTCAAGGTTCATTACAATACGAGCTCTGTGTCCCGATACGTAAAAGGTTGTCCCATACGTAAAAGAAATGATATCGGACGGCCTCGACGATTCCTCGAAATCGTAATAGCTTGATCGAGTTTGAGTGAAAAGATATAAAATACCAGAACGATAAGCTCGAAAAAAGCAATAGGGATGGGGTTGTCCAGGATGGGATAGAAGTTTGAGTAGGGAAGGGAAGGGTTTAAAGCAATGGGTACAGTAGGGACACAGTAGTGGCCGAAGCTTCCCCTCCGATAAATCGTCGAGGTGTCTGCGGGCGGTAGCGCTTGGCAGGCTACGCGTTGTGCAACGAATATCGCCATAAAGGCCAGCTCAAAAGTCAATCAAGCGGCCCGAATTACGTCGGAAAAGCGGAGCGCGAGCGGCCGAACCGGCCGCCGATATACAACAAAATGAAAGCTATCAGAGGTGACAATCCGCGGACGACAAATCAGCGTGTATATTTAATGCCCGTGGTGGCACTACTCCTCCCCCTCTACCCCCGTCCCCTCCCTTATCCTTCAACCACCCCCGTTTCTACCCCTTCTTGGTTTTCTATTTCTCTCTCTCTCTCTTTCTCTCTTTCTGTATCTCTCTCTCTCTCTCTCTCTCATTTCAGCGTATGCGCGCGCACGATCGTGTCATCGCGTTGTTACTCGGATATGTCACTATGCTACCGGCATAACCTTCTCTCTCTCTCTCTCTCTCTCTCTCTCTCTCTCTCTTTCTCTTTCTCGCTGTCTCTCTCTCCCTCTCTCTCTTTCTATCTATCTATCTCTCTTTCTCTTTCAGTTTCTGTCTATCTGTCTCTCTCTCTCCCTTTCTCTCTTTCTCACTCACTCGCTCACTCTTTCACTCTCTCTTCGTTTCTCCCAGTAGCTTCGACCCAAAGCGTTATTCGAAACGCTGGCTTTACACCATATACATACTATACCGTACCATGCCATACCATACCATACCATACCATACCATACCATACCATACCCGTTGCGCGATCTAGCGCAATCAGTGCTATTATATTAATATTTATGCCCCCTCTTCCAGCAGTAGCTTCGACTCCTCCTCTTATCACGATATATATACTCCGGGCTATGCTGGAGAACGTAGTTCTCTCGTTTTCGCTCGCCTCCCCTCTTTCCCTTCTCTATTCTCTCTCTCTCTCTCTCTCTCTCTCTCTCTCTCTCTCTCTGTCTCTTTTCCTACCCCCTTCCCCCCTTTCCCACCCCTCACCAACCTACTACCCTTCGCATATTCCATTGCCACTGATGGCAACTCGCGAAAAGCCAATCCAAAATGAACTCGGCGGCCGCCACCTGTCGACGTTCGCGGTTTTCCATCGTTGAACTTGCAAAGATATTGACAGTTACGGACTGATATCAGCGGAGTTGTTACTAGATAGAGAGAAAGGAAGATGGAAAAATCATATTCTCGAGTCAATGATTTCTATGATATGTATTTTTATATGTGCGTACATATGCGTAGTATACGTATGTACGTAATGTAATGCAATGTAATGTAATGTAATGTAATGCAATGTAATGTAATGCAATGTAATGTAATTTAATGTAATGTAATGCAATGTAACGTAGATATGTACGTAGATAGTATATATGTATATGTGTATATGTATGAATAGTTACGTACGTATCTACTTATTGTAGATTTAAATCGCAAAATAGTAGTCGGCCGACTAATATCATGCAGCGTCAACATTGAATTGCTTTTTTATGTACGTCTTTCGATGACCAATAATATTTTATGAAACTTTGACGACGACGATGACGACGACGATGATGATAATAATAATGATAATGACGACGATGGTGATGATGATGATGATCATGATAATGGTGATGGTGGTGATGATGATGATGATGATAAAAAGCGAAATTAAAAAATAGAAGTTTTTTGCGAGCAATATTTTATATAATATATTCATTAGCCTTGCTCTCGACTGACGACCCACTTGTTACGTAGTATGCAAATTTATGCGCGATAGATTCGATTGTATGTAAATAGTAAAAGGAACTTCATTCCTTTGCATAACTTGCATCGGCCCTCTTCGTAAGTTTCTTTTTCTTCGTCTAATATACGATTCACTCTATAACCCTCTCTCTCTTTCTCTCTCTCTCTCTCTCTCTCTCTCTCTCTTCTTTTTCTCTCTTTCTCTCTGTCTGTCTCTATTTTCTTGTATATATATGTATTGGCAGTGCGTTAGCACACCTCTCTAGTTTTCCATTGCGCGAAGACGATTATTATTTGATTTACATTAGAAGCGAGAATGCGCTTTTTCTCTTCGTGCCGTGGACAAAGAGGCAAGGCTCTTTTTATGACTTTAGCGAGCGTCGACTCGAATAGAATCCACTTACTACGTTATAACAATGTTTTCAGATCGATAGGTGGTCACGTTGTTTTATAAGGATCGACTGAATAAATACGATACCTATGTAGTATGTAAAATTACATTACCTCGATCTTTCGTTGAAACAACATTCGATAAATGTAATTATTATTTCGAACATCTTTTGTGGAATATCTAATAGCCCATTAGAATTGATCGAGTCGATTCAATTCAATCGTATTTTCGACTTTCTTCATGAATTATTAGATATATTGGAGTGTGTAATAAATTCTTAAAGTAATTTTTTTCTTTTTTTTTTTTGTTGTTTTTGTTTCTTTTTTGTTTTTTTTTTTTTTAATAAGAATAAAACGAAGTAGTAAACAAAATCTTTTACGTGAATATTAATATTTCAAACGTCTTCTGTTTTTGTGATTGATTTATTTTTATAATATATTTATATAAGAATCATATGGGATCCTCTTAATAATCGATCGCCAATTAGTTGTCTAATTGTTTGAAAATAAATACAGAAAAAGAGTAAACAAATTAGTAAATAAATGAATAAATCGGTAAATGAAAAAATAAATAAAATAGACGACTTTTTTTTTTCTTTTTTTTTTTTTTTTTTTTGGAGTATGTAGATATCGAATATTAGAAGAGCCATGCCATTGAAATTTGTCTAATATATTTACAGTAATAATTGTAATATGATACGATTGTCAAGGACAAATAACTGTCTGAACGCAAGTGTTCTCTCATGTCATTGATAATGACGGTACCTAGTCACGCACGATTAGAGACGCGTCTGATCGTCGTTCTCTGAGATATCAATGAGACTTTTCACGAACGATTAGGGTTTATGCGTTTATTGTAGGCGCACGTTCAACGAGCCGCGAAACCAACGAAAAGTTTTTTTTTTTTCTTTATTTGCTCACGTTTCGACCGCGAATTAAATTCTTTCTCGTTCTCCTTTTTGCTTCGTCAAATTCGTCTAATTCGAGCTACTCGAATTAGCTTTTGAAGAGTCTAAACTTGAAATATTTATAAGTCTGACTTAGAATCGACAGATGGGTTTTAAAACCATGTACGTGTTTCTATATCTCTTTTTCTCTCTCTCTCTCTCTCTCTCTCTCTCTCTCTCTCTCTCGTTCATTCGCTCGCTCTCATTTTAGAGCCCCATGGGAGTTGATCTAGTTTTTCTAAATTTCTTATTGGTCACTAGATGGGGATGGATATTGTAATCGCTCTCCTAACCGAGTAAATCGCCCTTTTATTTCGTTCGCCGACACTCTCACATTCGTACTCATACGACCCCTGCCGAGTGTTTCAACCCCTCTTGAAATTCGACAACAGCACGTGCGTTCTCCCAATCGACGTTGAAACGAATGTCAACGAAATGTAAGGATCGAATATTTCATCTAACTTTATCTTTCTTCGTGTTTATCGTTATTTATTTATTTTTTCTTTTATTGTCTTTTTTTTCTTTCAATTCAACGTTTTTCTTTCTTTTTACTCTTTTTTCTTTTTTTTTTTAATTTTTTAACATCATCCCCGTTTCGTATTCAATTCATAAAAGTCGTAAGGTTCTATTACGTGGAAACATCTTTAGTTGCATCAAGGAACATGAAATTTCATTACCATTGATAATAGTTTCTTTAAATTTAATTAATATTTTGTTAACAATATTGTTACTCGTTATAAAAGTTAATTTTCTTTTCTTCTTTTTTTTTTTATACTAATAACGATAGTAAAAGATTCGTACAATGAAAAGATCTAATTATTAATTTATACAACGAGCAAAGGTAATGTTAAGTCATAGAATTTAACTAGTATTCTGTTGCTTTGTAAATGAGTATTATGAATAAAAACGAAATATAAATGGCTATTATTGAGAATTAATAATAAAATTTTTTTACAAATCTTTTACTATTGTTACAATTTTTGAATAAATAAAATAGAAAGATAGAAGTAAGACGATGTATAAGTTATAAATTTAATTAATATTTTGTCATTGGGTGAACGGATGTATTAAAGAACAAAATTGTCGACCCTTAAGAGACTTAATAGTAACAATTTTTGTCTTTTTACGAACCTTTCTCTTTTATATCAAAAATTTTCTAATAAATAAAATAAAAAGAAGAAAAGTAAGAGAAAGTTAAATCATTATACTTATCATCGTGGAAAGCCCCCCTCACCTCCTTCTCTTCATCCTATAGAGTTTGAGGGTTTGGCCACCGACTGCGAATTGCAGGTTAGATTTCTAAGGGCGGTGACGGGTGGTTCTATCCCCGAAAAGAAATTTTATTTCCGCCCTGTACGAATTGGCTACCCGGGGGTTACGAGCGTGTGTCCCTTCGTTCTCTGAATTAGATCGTAGACGGTATTATAAAGATAATCCGGGAAGAATTTCGTAGCTACCCCTCGTGGCTTTAGGAGTAATAATGGAAGAAAAGAGGAAAAAAAAAGAGAGAAATAAAAAAGAAAAGAGAGAGAGAGAGAAAGAGATAGAGAGAGAGAGAGAGAGAGAAAGAGAGAGAGAAGTGTCCTCTTTAGGATAAAAGTGTATCCGAATAAACGAAGTTAAGCGAACTTCGACACACATCTGTTCTAACGTTCATAATTTTTTTTTATTATTTCCTTCTTCTTTTCTTTCTCTCCTTTTTTTTTCTTTTTTTTTTTTTTTGTAAAGTTTTAATCGTATCCCTTTTTATTCGTCAGCTAGATTTTTAAATGTCGAATTTTTATAATAAGATTATTTTAATTTGATTATTTTCTATAGTGGTTGTAATCAATTAACCGTAACGTTTATATCTTGCCTATCTCATGTTCTTATCGTTTAATATGTTATAAAAATAATTGTTTCTAATTTTCTTATTTTATTATACATAATACGTGTAATTTTGTATAATGTAATTTTTCTTTTTCTTTTTTTTTTTTTTTTTTTTTTTTTTATAACGATACTTCGTAAAAATATATTTCGTAATTATTAATATAAATTTTATCAGAATTTATAATTCTTCTTCTACATACTTAATATATAATTTCTAATGATTATTGATCCTGTCAATTACGACAATTAAATATATTCGTCTAATAATCAATAGAAATTTGATAAATAGAAAATATCATACAAACGATTTTACACAAACATTGTATAAATAATCTCCAAATATCCTCATTATTTTAATACTCGCGTAACTATCGTCAATTTATTTAATTAAATTATTATCATGATCGTTCCTAGATATTAATCATCAATTTTTTTTTCATAGGACCATTGGGATTAAGATCGTTCGTTCATATTTATACATACGTACATACGTACATACATACATACATATACACATATACATGTACATATAGATAATATCGCTCGTGCTGTATTGCACCTCGGGCCATGGAATTATGCATTATGCCGAATGCACTCGCTAAGCAGTATGATCGACTTGTATGGCACGGTAAAGTAGGGATGCGAATGGGCGTAGAGTATGAGTATAGGTACAGAGAAGAAGAAGAAGAAGAAGAAGAAGAAGAAGAAGAAGAAGAAGAAGAAGAAGAAGAAGAACAACGAACAAGAAGAAGAAAGAGGGAAGAAGAGATAAAACGAGAGAGATTGAAAGAGAGAAAGAGAGATAGATAGATCGAGAGAGAAAAAGAAAGAGAGAGAGAGAGAGAGAGAGAGAGAGAGAGAGCAAGTGGATGATTTTCGTGATTTCACGATTCGAGATATCGAGGGGGATCGACGGTAACGAGCGAATCGTGACTCGGCGCTTTCTTCCTACGGTAGCTCTCGTTCGCGAGCCGTTACTGAAAGCAACAACAACGTGAAGAGAGAGAGAGAGAGAGAGAGAGAGAGAGAGAGAGAGAGAAAGAGAGAGAGAGAGAGAACTAGACTCTCGAGAGCACACGAGCGTGCGGCTATGCCACTCGTATCGGCAGTCGTTTCAGGAGGAGAGGAACTGCCACTTTACCATGGGTACTTATCGGCCTGTGAGCCCTCTAAATCGGCCCGACTATAGCCTCTGAATCGGTTTTAGAACTCATACGCACGGACTCTGTGTTTCTCGAAGGTGGACGATCGCGACGATTCTCTATTTCTTTCCCTCTTTATTTCCTTCTCTTTTTTTCTCTCTCTCTCTCTCTCTCTTTCTCTTTCTCTCTTTCTTTTTCTTTCTCTGTTACGAACACACACATAATACGTACATACATATCTACATTCTACATTAGTCCACCCTTACCCACACTTCACTCATATTTTTTTTCTCCCCCTCTTTCCCTCCCATTCTTTCCCTCCCATTCTCTCTCCCTCTCTCATCTTTCCCTCCTTCTTTCCTTGTTCGAGTTGTTCTCGTTTCTACCTGTTTACAGAGAAACGAGCAAACTCGCGGAAACGAGCCATCGTGACCGTTCCTTTCGATGTAAAATGTTAAAAGATCAATAGATCGATCGATCGATGGATGGATGGATGGATGGATGGATGGATAGATGGATGGATGGATGGATGGATGGATGGATCGATCTATGGATGGATCGATAGATGGATGTATATATGGATGGATCAGTTTGATCGATCAATTCTTTCTAGTATGTATGTGTGTGTATCTGTCTGTGTGTGTATCGTATCGCGTCACTTCGCTTCGTCTCGTCTCGTCTCGTCTCCTCTCGTCTCACAATCCATCGAAAAGAGACGGCCCTGGCGGCTTTGCTGAACAGCTGAAGGACTTTATCCGCCGATATCGAATGGGAAAGAATGCGTTAACGACGATAACGTAAATAAGGAGAAGGGTAATACCGTATCCAATTGAAAATGTTGAACTCTTGACGTAGAGATGCCGCTTATTATTATTTTTTTGCTTCTCTTTTTTTATTTTTTTTTTTTTTTTATTTTTTTTTTTTAGTAAAATAATATACTGCAAGAGAAAGAGAGAGAGAGAGGGAGGGAGGGAGGAAGGGAGAGAGAGTTCTTATTGGAAACAGAAAGGAACAAAAAGAATAGTAAAGGTTAATCCTATCAGTCATCAAGGATTAATGCTTTATCATTAATTTATCTGTATTATTTAAGCGTTCTTTCTAATATTTATTCTAAGCATGTCAATTATGATCGTGGATATTGTTAATGACTTCTTTTTCATTTGTTGGTTCGTTCCATTAATCATTTTTTTTTTTTTTTGATCGTATCATTTTGAATAAGAATCGATTAATTTTAATATATTGTCTTACACGTGCACTACGTATCTTTTATTCATTGACTTCGTCATTGGATTTTTTCTAACTTTAAGTATTATTTCCTTTATTATATTAAGTATAATTTCCTTTTTCTATTTTTTTTTTTTTTGAACTCAAAATATTTGAATTGTTTTATTACTTTTATTTGAGTGTAATTAAAGAAATATTATAAATATAATATCGTTCGTTTTTTTTTTTTTTTTTTTTTTTTTTTTTTTTTTTTTTTTTTATAAATGAAATAAAAAGAAATTAATTATAGAATTAATTAAGAATTACAGAAAGCCAACAAAGTAGGTACATATATATATATATATATATATATATATATATATATATATGAATTAAAATTTGCTAAAAATCTATGGAAAAAAAAATCATTAGGGAGTGAACTTCGAACGTAAAGTCGTCGAATAAAAAGTTTAATAGATTTTACGAATTTTTAATTTACAAACTTTCATTCAAATTTATCGTGTTAAATCGATTTTTATATCGTAAACGAAACTTTCTCGTCTTGGTCATTAAAGGGGAAAAAAAAAAGAAAAAAAAGAAAAAATAGAAAGAAAAAAGAAAAAAAAAAGAAAAAAAATTACCATTGATAAAGATGATAAAGAAGATAAAGAAAGAAACATAATTAAAAACTACGCACGTAAACGTTAAATTTACTATATGTTTGCGTTCTTTGCCTACGTACCGTCCCGTTTTACTCTCCCTATTTCATTTGCTCCCCATATCATGTTCGTACACGCACATCGGAAGAGGTTCTCGTTCGGTTCTTAGTCAATCATAAAATTACTAGGATTCGAGCGAATCGATTTAACGAGCCATCCTCTCTCTCTCTCTCTCTCTCTCTCTCTCTCTCTCTTTCTCTATCTTTCCCCATCTCTCTATTTCTCTGTTTCTTTTTCAAATTTAGG
This sequence comes from Vespa crabro, assembly GCF_910589235.1. Taxonomy (NCBI): domain Eukaryota; kingdom Metazoa; phylum Arthropoda; class Insecta; order Hymenoptera; family Vespidae; genus Vespa; species Vespa crabro. The sequence goes on along the minus strand of NC_060969.1, from coordinate 1,125,705 downwards.
ATTATTTCGAATTGAAAGGAATTCAATCTAATCGTTGAAAGAAATTTTTGTTGATATGGGATTTCTTCTTAGTCCTTTGAGTGCTGAATAGTTTTGGCACAATCAATCAGCGTGGACAGTATGCGCCTAACGATTTTGATTGTTGAGAAACTATATAATTCTTTCGCCAATGTTAAATCTATTAATTGAATATACAAGGCATTAGTAAGTATCTTAACCAATTAAATATAATACAAGAATTAATTAATAATTTTGTTCAAAATATTAAGATCTAATGGATATCTTATCGTGAAATTATCTTAAATCGGAGAGAAATTGAAAAACTTGATGAACACATATATGCGTCATAGCATGTGTTAAACATATATATATGGATTCATAAATTTATCATCGTTCAAAAAGTTAAAATAAATAAATAAATAAATAAATAAAAAAAGAAATAAAACAAAATAAAATAAAAAAACAAAGAAAAAAGATAAAAAAGATAGATAGACAGTTAAATAGAGGATAGATGAATAGAGAAGTAAGGAAGACATTTCTTGCCAGTGTAATTTTATTCGTTTTCGTCTTCGTCTTCGATCTTCGTCACAAATATGAAAGTCTCGAATCGAGCCGTTCGATGTAGAAAAAAAAAAAAGAAAAAAAAAAAGAAACGTTTCTTCTAGATCGGAGAACTTGATGATACGTTGCCTCGTAGGAGGGCCG
>NC_060969.1:1102500-1117500 GCF_910589235.1 Vespa crabro | reverse complement strand
CCGTACATCTATACATTCAATACACATATCCGTGGATATCTATCTGTTATATATTCATACACACACAGATATATATATATATATATACATACATACATATATATATATATATATATATATATATATATATATATATATACTTATATACATTGAAATGAGCGAGTGAGTTAGCAGCGTTCGGTAAAAGGGTGCAAACGAGCTCACCAGGAATATAGGCGGGGCTGCGGATGCATAGCGCGCTGGTTGTTGCATGCTTCGCTTTCTAATCAGACATAGTACTTCTCGGAATCCATCTACCTATAATCAATCGCTTGGGTTATAAATTTTTTTCGATGACGCACCGAATATCGTTATTCCTTTCCCACGTCGGACCAAACATTCTCCTTTCTCTCATACCTTCCAACACTACATGTATATATATATATATATATATATTACTATACTACTACTGCTATTATATATTATATATATACCGTATACTAAACACACACTTATCTATATCTTACGTATACCATAAGAAACAAAGATTCAATCCCATGATTGTCGTAGTGTCATATTACGACAGTACTGTTCTACCAAACCAATTGAAGAGAGAGATAGAGACAGTGAAAGATAGAGAGAGACAGAGAGAAAGAAAGAGAGAAAAAAACAAAATGCCGGAAAGTTTCGTTGCACTACGTAAGCGCGATGTAGTTCCCCTCTGCTATAGGTAGGTATCTACATATATCTATATGTATATACCCACCACCTACCTATCGAGATTTTAATGCCGATATATCGAGAGCGAACGAATAACGGGAAGAGAGGCCAAACTGCGTAATTAACTTCAATGCATTAGTATTAATCTTTCGCGCTGGTTATTATTCACTTCCTCTACCCCGCCGACCCCTCCGCCCCTTTGCCACCCCACTCCTCCCTTGCCACTCCACCACCACCACCAACACCTCTTCCCCCCTTCTCCGCTACCCCGCAACCCGCCGCACCATTGTACCGTCGTCGATTAGATTTCACTTCCCTTTTACCGAAAACTTCGTCGCGATTTATTAACTACGCGCGTCCATGTATGTATGCGTGTATATATGTCTCTATCTCTATCTCTATCTCTGTCTCTATCTTTATCTTTATCTCTATCTTTATCTTTATATCTCATATCCCTTTTTCTTTTTATTTTGATAACATGTATGTATATATATATATATATATATATATATATATATATATATATATATATATATATATAACTAGGGTAGGAGATAGGTATATTTAGATTCCTGACAGGAGGATGGGGAAGAAGAAAGAAAGAAAGAAAAATAAAAGAAAAAAAAAAGATAAAAGAGTATATATAGTTAAAAGTATCATAAACGTCGAGATTGCGTAATCTCGAATATAGTCAGATGTTAAGGAACGAGATTCTTCCAGACTGGTAAGTACTTATACGGGAAAGGTAGTAAGCGCGTTAAAGGGTTGCCCGAAGAGAAGAAAAGTGGTGGTAGGAAGGTAGGAAGGTAGGTAGGTAGGTAGGTAGATAGATAGGTAGGTAGGTAGGTAGGTAGGTAGGTGGGTGGGTACTCGTCGCCTCGGTGTAGTCACCTCGGCCGCTAGCTTTAATTAAATTCTGTCACGAGTGAACGGTTAAAAAGCCACTGTGCGTCGCGTACACTAGCCGCAAAAGTACGTTTCTTCGTATGTATGTATGTATGTATGTATGGTGGGTCTAGTATTAAGGGCCGAAAGCGTTAAAGGGCTATATCTTTCTCTTTCTCTCTTTTTCTCTCTCTCTTTCTCTCTCTCTCTCTTTCTCTCTCTCTCTAGAACTTTTTTCTCTTTTACCGCCACTTTTACGTCACGCTCAACGTCTCTTTGCGGCTTCGAGAGACCACGGACCGCAAAGTGAACGAAACAGTGTGTGTGTGTGCGTGAGAGAGAGAGAGAGAGAGAGAGAGAGAGAGAGAGAGAGAGAGAAAGAGTATGCCTCGTTTTCCACCCTTAGTTATAACCCCATGACGTTCCCATGGCATAAACAAAACGCAACCGCCAATTTCGAAGATGAAATATTATAAGTAATAACATATATCTATGGAGAAGATGGGTGGGGGGGCGAGGGAGGAAGAGGAGGGAGGAAGAGGAGGGAAGGAAGAAGGGGGTTAGGGAAGGCGATAGGGGGAGGCCAAGATCGCCGACGCGTTTTGCCCGTGCTCGAGGAGACTCGAGGAGAACGAGATAATAACACAGCACTAAACTATACACGGGCCGATACACGCCGCGCGTACCTACATATAATTGTATAATTATTATTAATGATATCGGGGCCCCTTACGGTTCTTAAACGCGCCAAGATCCGGCCTATCGACAGATCGTTCTCCCTAGATTTCTTCTTAGTTATCTACTTATCCCCCTTGATACTCGTTTGTGTTATCTCTCTTTGTAAGTTTTAATTTCTTTTTCCCCCCTTTTTTTTATTTTTCCTGCATTTTTTTTTTTAATTTTTTTTTTTAATTTTTAAAAATTTTTTTTTAATTTTTTTTTCTTTTTTTTTCTTTTCTTTTTTTTCTTTTCTTTTTTTTTTTTTTTTTTTTTTTTAATCTTTTTCACCTAGTTCATTGTAAAGAGTAGAAATCGAACGTGAACGGTTGGGGAAATGTTGTAATTCTATTTTATTTCTTTGAAATCACGTATCAATTTCTTTATTATTCTTTTTATTTTATTTTATATATATATTTCTGATTTAAACATTTTTTTCTTCTTTTAGTTTTAGTTAAAATTTATATAATACAAGTATTGAAATAATTATATTTTGAATTAATTCGCGCAAAGAAATAGTTTCTTCAAGTGATTTTTATTAAAATCCGTTGATACGTTCGTAAATGGTAATAGCAGAGTATTATAGCGATAGATATCAAATTTTATTAATAAAGGGAGTTCTCTCTCTCTCTTTCTCTTAGTTTCTTTCTATCTCTTTCCCAAGTCGATAAATATTCGCGGGGAACGCGAAAGGCGACGAGCTTGTCTTCTCTCTTCGAAAGTTACGATCCTTTTTCCTCTTACGTCTCGTTCAAAACGTATCATGTTTTCTCGCTTAATCTCACGTTGTCGTATCACGAAATCGTACGTCACTTGAGACGTGTCGAAAGGAGAAAGAGAGAGAGAGAGAAACTTTTAAAACTGAGAGAATATTTTCTCTCTCTTTCTCATTCTCTCTCTCTCTCTCTCTCTCTCTCTCTTCCTCTCTCTCTTTCTCTTCCTCTCCTTCTCTTTCTCTCTCTCTTGTATTTTTTTCAAAACGATCTAGCACTTAACTCGTCTCTAGATCATATCTTTGAGTTCGGACGGTATAAGAGCCCCATAGGTATATATATATATATACACTCATTCATACATATATACATATGTGCGTGATAATCGAAAATTACGAGCCGACGCATTGGTTATTTACGATACATTATTTATTACTTAGAAAATTGTCTCAAGAAATAGAGAACTATGGATTCTCGATTAAACATGATATTATTTTGTTTATAATTAACAATGTCAATTATATTTAGATATAATTTAATAAGATTAATAAATTATTTATAAATTTTATTTATTCATTTTAATAAATTTTAATTAAAATTTTTCGATGTTATATTTACAATGGAAATAGAAAATTTTCGATTGGTTTAATCGAAATAAATATAGATTGATTGAAAATAAATAAGTTGTGTCTATGAATGGAGATGGGAAACATTAGATAAGTCGATTGAAATATTAGATAAGTAAGATTAATGAATCGTTAAGTAAAAATTTTCGAACTATAATACTTTCTTTAATTGGAGCGAGAAACATATGTTTTGTTTATTTATTATTGATTATTTTTTATGATTTTTATCTTTTCTCTTATTACGAAAAAAATAGTATCTTTTCTTTAAAGAGATCGAAACGAGTCTTTATAAACCAAGTATGTCTTTCTTTTTTTTCATGTCTATATGCAAATTATTTCGTGTTATAAATTATAGTATTATTTTTACTAGTATAATTGCATCACATTAACATACACGTACATCATATTAACTAACACTTACAGAAAATACATTACAAATTCGAATCTTTAAAGTCTTCATAAACTACGTTATCGGTGTTATTTTTCACTTTATCATAATTTTCTGTCCATTCATTTTTCTTTCCTTTTTTTTTTTTTTTTTTTTTTTTATAGGAGAACATTTCTATTATAATAATCGTTTACCTAGTTTTCCTAGTTTGTTTCTTACTTATTTTTTCTTTCGTTTTTTTTTTTTTATGATTACTTCCAATTTCATTCGTCTTATCTTCGGTATCTTCCAAAAAGAAGTTCTTATGTAAATTTCTTATCGATATTTTTTTCACAATAACGCTTCAATAAAAATGATAAAGAAAATGAAATAAAATGAAATGGCAAAGAAAAAAGATAATTGTCACGCTGAATCACTCTCTCATAGAGCTAACGTTGAAAATATGAAAATACGTATAAAACGATCGTTCGAATAATCACGTTAATTAAATATTGGCCATTCTCATATATCTATTTAAATATTAAAATATAAAAGCAAACGTACGTTTACATATATACATTATATAATACATCCGGAATATTAGTCAAGTTTTCTAATTTGTTCGCTCTTATCATTTTTCTTCACGTGACGTACGACTGATAAGAATTAATAAAACTTGATAGAAGAATAGAGAGAAAAAAGAAAAAAAGAAAAAAAAAATAAGAAAAGTATGGAAAGAGATGAAAGAATGAAAGATAAGAAATCAAAAAGAAAAAGAATCCTTTTAAGATATCCTCGACACGTCGATCTTTCTTTAAACAAATAGAAAAAAAAAAGAAGATAAGAAGAAACAGAGAGAGAGAGAGAGAGAGAGAGAGAGATGTTGAGAGAGTGAGAGAGAGAGAGAGATGTTGAGAGAGTGAGAGAGAGAGAGAGATGTTGAGAGAGAGAGAGAGAGAGAGAGAGAGAGAGAGAGAAAGAGAAGTGTTCTTTAAAGTTCGCCGCTTTTATCTCGTCCGAAGAAAAATTAATTTCCGCGTGTAATGTGAAGCAGCTTGTTACAAGAGAGAAAGATAAAGATAGGAATACAGAGTCAGAGAGAGAGAGAGAGAGAGAGAGAGAGAGAGAAAAAAAGGGAGAGAGAGAGAAAGAGAAAGAGAAAGATAGAGATAGAGATTAAGTGATAAGTAGAAAAAGAGGAAGCGATCGTAAGTTGAATATTAAGTGGTCATTAACATAAAGGGACAGAGAAGCGTGCGTGTCTCTTTGCGATCGTGACGACGTTATCGATTGTGTGTCGTTCGAGGTCTACCTGCCGACGACGTAGGTAAGTACGTTCCGCGAGTGAACTCGGCCTGTACGCGTACATACTTAACGTACCGCAGCCACCGAAGAATAAGACGAAGACGAGGCTATGAGGTTAAAGACACGTATAGAATACAAGGAATATAGAAGGGGTTGGAGAGAGAGAGAGAGAGAGAGAGAGAGAGAGAGAGAGTGAGTGGAGGGGGGTGGAGGGGTACCAAAGAGGATATGAAGAAAATCGCGAAGGAGTGGAAAAGGATGAAAGAGAGAAAGAGAGAAAAAGGAAGAAAGGTAGGGTGGGAGGGAGAAAGAAGTCGTCAGTATTGTCAGGCAACAGCTCTATGTTACTGGTAACCATAACTGTACCTGCATTCCGATCTTCTGAATAATACCAGTGTAAAGAGAAAAAAAAATTGAAAGAGAGAGAGAGATAGATAGATAGATACAGAGAGACAAAGAGAGAGAGAGAGAGAGAGAGAGAGAGAGAGAGAGAGAGAGAGAGAGAGAGAGCGTGTCGTGAATTTTGACGAAGTTATTCGATAAAATGTATTGTATAAGTTTTGAAGTTAGTAACTTCAATTTGATAGAAAAAAGAAGAGAGGGAAAGATATATATATATATATATATGTCTGTGTGTACATGTATGTATGTGTAATATATAAATAAAATGTATGCATATATTATATATAAAGATGAAAATCTTGATCGATTTAACGTCAGTGATGAATCCTCGAATATACTTTCCGGATACAATTCCATAGTAGATTTATTAGATTTTGAAAAAAACAAAGTTCCCCTATGTAGAAGCGTGAGGGGTACTAAGCCGATGGTAGTTCACTTAGCGTTACAATGTCCACCCTTGATTGTACGTCATAGAATAAGCCCTTATATTGGTCTATACACAAGAGAGAAATAGAGTAAGACTAAGAGTAAGAGAGAGAAAGAAAAAGAGAAAGAGGGAAAGAGATAGAGAGAGAAAAGGAGAGAGAAAGAAGACCCTTCTCAACGTTTAGAACATCTGGTGTCGGCAAGGATTGTCTTACACACACACACGCGCGCGCGCGCGCGCGCGTGCACGCATATACGATTGATAGCAACCCTTTCTACTAAGCAAGGACTATAAACCGAATGTATAAATTAGTTTTCCAACGATCCACGGCTAGTCCTATGTCTTTAGCATGTAAAAGAGCTACCGACTACGGTCTTTGTCGATATATTCTTTGTTCTGTTTGAACGACTTAAATGCTGTCTATGACTATAAATGATGCCGACTTTACCTGACGGATATATATTTCTTAGCTACCTAGCTAGCAAAAGGGAAAACATTGTCGTATTTTCCCCGTACCAGCAAATCGAAGAATAGTGATTTTCTCGACGTATTTGTATTTTTGATAACACATCTGACTTCCCTTTTTATATTGTAATATTACGTCAGTATTGTATTTTGAAATAATATTATAATAAAATAATTATATACACACACATACACACACACACACACATATAATGTATAGTATTATTTCATTATTATTATATGTTCATTATTATTACCATTATTTGTATTTAATTATTTCATTAGAACTAGAAATAGACATTTGGAATTTCAAATACAATTTCATTTTTTTCATGAAAAGTAGATTTAACTTTGGTGCATGTATGCATATACGTATGTATGTGTGTATGTGTGTATGTATGTATGTATAAGTACCTACTTATATAGATACACGTGTATATATACGATGATCTATGAAAACGAGGAGCACGCGATCGACGAATTGCCTTTTAAACCGAAGAAGGGAAGAACGTAGGTAACTCTACGATTAATGTATCGATGTCACGGACCAGGCCCCGTAATCTCGTTGATACCATCGACTTTACTCGGCTATTTTCCGATAACGTTGCAGGCGTGAAAATAAATCATCATACGCCATGCACCCAAAGAATTATAAATTAGAAAACTTCGAAAACGGATATTGTTTGACTTCTTTTTTTGTTTTTTTTTGTTTTTTTTTGTTTTTTTTTTTGTTTTTTTTTTTTTTTTTTTTTTTTTTTTTTTTAATAGATTCTGTGTTACTTTATCGGGGACGGAAAATTATTAAAATAGAAATGCGCTCGCGTTTAGGTTTTGATTCGTGACGTCTATTTCGACGTTACGATATCGGATTAGAGTCTTATTAAGTTTTAAACGTTTGAAGGTTTTGAAATTTCTTCGAGGGATCGATCACAATTGAGAAAATTATATTTCATGTTTAAGAGAGAGAAGAGAGAAAGAGAGAAAGAGAATAAGTAGCAAGTTTCTAATTTTAAATACGAATAGAAATAACATTTCTACCATAAATTTTGCTGCATCCCTTTCGTCATCATCGTTAGCATCGATCTAAAACTAATCGCTACATTAATGATTCATACGATCGAATCTAATTCGTACGAGGGAGAAATCGTCGGGTACGTTCATTCATATTAAGTACTCGACGAAATTCCGAAATTTCTCTCGACGATTAATACTACGCTAAATCATGTTCAAATCACGAAAGACACCAATAGGAACATTCATTGACATATTTTTTTCATTTTAGATTAGACATTTGGATTAGAAAAAGATATAGAAAGAAAAAGAGAGAGATAGAGAGAGATAGAGAGAGAGGGAGAGAGGGAGAGAGAGAGAGAGAGAAAGTATGGTTTTAGTTTCTAAACTTAGCTTAGTCAAGAAAGAAATTTTTTAAATGTTTTAAATTACAAATCTTTTGTTTGTAAAAAAAGTTTATTTTTTTTTTTTCTTTTTTTTTGAATTATTTAATAATTAAATTTACATAATTACAGAAAGTATCAAGTGACAATCGATGTGAAATTATAAATACACAATTATTTATAGATATTCAATTTTGCAGATATCTTTTGCAGATATAAATATTTAAAAAAATTTTCTTTTGATAAAAATAAATTTCTAATGTGAAAATAATTTATTATACATATTATACGTATTATATATATATATCGATGAATTCTCTTTCATCTTTTACGTTTAAAAATTTACGAAATATTATAGACGAGTTTATCGATTCAATCTGTTAAATAAATTACAATAGTATTAATATAAAAACGTACAGATTGTTAATATTGATGTTATTAAAATAAGAAATTATAAAATAAAATTTTAAATAGTCAAATAAAATAATAATAATAATAGTAATCATAATAATCATAATGAATAATAGATTAAATGTTTTCTTTGATTCTTCGGATTTTAGATATGAAAGTTTAAAATAGAATAGAGAGAGAGAGAGAGAGAGGGACAGTGGGTAGGAGGGAGGGAGAGAGAGAATAGAGCATAGATAGATATTAAAAGATATGAGTTTATTGATTTGTGCAAAATTATTTTGGCAGTGAATTTTGGCATTAAATAAATTACAATGATATTAATATGAAACTATACATAGATAAAAAATGTCGATATCGTTGAAATAAAATAATCACGATAATCATTAAGAATAACAGATGAAAAATATATTTTGATTTTTCGGATTTTTAATTTAAAATTTGAAAATAGAATAGAGAGATAAAGAGAGAGAGAGAGAGAAATATAGAAAGATATATCTATTTATAATAGATGAGCATATTGATTTTAGCAAAATTATTTTGATAATCGTATCAAGTAGCTTACAACGATATCAATATAAAAGTAAACATATAAATAATATTAATATCGTTAAAATAAAAAATAAGAGAAAATTACTAATATCAAATAGAACAATAATAATAATAATAATAAACATTTAGAATGATATATAATTATTGAAATATTATTTGGAATAAGACCGTGGGCTACATGCGAGATCAGATTTATTTTTGTTATCGTTTTTAGGGAGGTTCCTTTGTGCCGCAGGGTCAGACGTAATAGAAACAGTACGGTAAAGTAGTAATTATTATCCTTCATCCATTGTTCGTTTTTTCCCTATTTGTTCTGCGCATATATATATATATATATATATATATATATATATATATATATTCGAAAGTAATAATAATAGTATATATTATTATTATTATTATTATTATTATTATTATTATTATTATTATTATTATTATTATTATTATTACTTGTAAAATTATGACAGATTGTTAATTTGATAAAAAGCTAATGATAAATAGACGAAAAGGTTTTTCTATGATTTTTACGAATTTACGAAATATAAAATTGTGAGACGTAATGGAAAAGAAAAAAGAAAAGGAAAGAAAACAAAAAAAGAATAAAAGAAGAGAGATGGAAGGAGGGAGAAGGGTAAAAAAGGAAGAAATACAGATATAGATATAGATATACAGGAGTGTCGTTTGAGGGTACTATAGGGACCACCAGGTGGGCAGTCTGAGCGGTCATTAGGGCAGATTTTCCGGCAGGCACGCAGTCCTTTGATTGCCTCACGTACGACGGTTACGCGCGATCATTCGGTTCGATGATGATTCCCGAGTCTGCAGTTGGACTATAGCGAAGAAGAAGAAGACGAAGAAGAAGAAGAAGAAGACGAAGAAGAAGAAGAAGAAGAAGAAGATCTCTCTTTCTCAAGTGAAGTTGCTCGAGAAGTATCAGAGGTAGAGTAGAAGGAGAAGGAAAGAGAGAAAGAGAGAAAGGGTGAGGGTGAGGGTGAGGGTGAGGGTGAGGGTGAGGGAGAAGAAGGGGCGATCTCTACGATCGTACGCAATTACATGCTGAATCTTTAATGGAACGTTTCGAGCCTGGAATTAGTTGAATGCCATGGAAAGCCATCGCCACATAATGCAACCATCGCGCTGCGCAAGAGCTCGAACACCACCTCTTCTGTCTTCGTCTTCCTCTTCCTCCTCCTCCAATTTCTCCTCCTTCTTCTTCTCCTCCTACTGCTCCTTCTCCTTATTCTTCTTCTCTTCATCTTCTCTCTCTCTCTCTCTTTTTCATCGTTTCTGTTTCTTAGTACGACTAGAGAAACGACTACCGAGAATAATGTCGGTATAATTCGTAAATCGAGAGTTGGGTAAAGGGTTGGGAATGAGATCAGAAGAGATCGATCTTATCGTACTAATTTTCTTTTTCCTTTTCCTTTTTTCTTCTCTTTTTCTTTTTCTTTTTTGTTATATATTTATTTATTTATTTTATCTTATTTTTCTTTTGTTTTTTTAAACTCTCATAATCGAATCTGTAATATCATCATTGGAGTTATAATTTTCATGTTATTAATGATATATTATATTGTATTTCTCTGATATATCTCTGATATATTATATAGTATCTCTCTCTCCCTCTCTCTCTCTCTCTCTCTCTCTCTCTCTCTCTCTCTCTCTCTGTCTCTCTTTTCTTTTCTTAGAAAAAGAATAAAAAAAAGAAAAAAATCGATTTGTCTATTTGTTCTAATTATTTTTATTTAAATCTCAATAATTTAATTTTTCCTTTCACAATTTATAACAAAAATTTATATATTAATTTTGGATTATTTATATTTAATATATAATTATACTGTACCAAGTATAAATTGTATTTAAAAGATCATTAGATCTTTTGATATGAAAGAACAATTCATTCAATGGGCGATAAAATTAAAAATAAAATTTAACAAATACAGATATAATACGGCAATTAAAAAGTTTTACGAAATTATTGAATTTGTTGTTCATTTCATATATCAATGTGGCTCTTTTATTTATTTTGTTTTTCTATAATTTAAAATCTTTCCCTTTCTCTCTCTCTCTCTCTCTCTCTCTCTCTCTCTCTCTCTTTCTTTCACGATATTGTTTTAATAATTAATATCGAAATTATAGATAAAACGAAGTGTCGAAATAAAGAATTCGCGTTGTTTTAATAAAATTTATTTGATTGAAAAAAAAAAAAAAGAAAAAGAATTTGAACATAATACATACAAAAGATATTTTTATAAATAAGTACAAAATATATATATATATATGCGTGTATGTATATTATAAAATGATTCGAAATGGAATAGTATTTTGTTTTGTTTAGATTTATATTTATATAATCAATATTATGATGAAATGGGCTCGATCGATATTTATGATAATGACAAGAAAGCGAAGCAAACTTGGTTTACATGTGCGTGTGCGTGTATATGTGTGTGTGTATGTTTATATACATACATATGTACATAGATACGTTGCGTAAACTCAACTAGGGGATAGGAAAACATAACAATCGACAGTTAGGCTAGAGACATCGAGCGTGACGCATATCTAGAGCTTCTTCGAAAGAACATGTATCTATTACTTTTAATTCTAATATACACACTTCGTTAACTCTTCCTGTTAAACGAGCTGTCACGAAAGTTTTAACGCCAAGTATTAATTAGATCGTAGTAAAACTAGATATTAAGATAGTTTTTCGACATACTAATCGTTTAACTTAGTTTTAATTTCATTTTTACGGTATATGAAAGAATAGAATATTTTTGTTTCTATTTATCTACTTTTAATTTCTTTCTTTCTTTCTTTCTGTGCTTTTTCCTTGTTTCCTTTTTTCCTTTCTTGTTGTTGTTGTTTTTTTTTATATATATATTTTTTTAATATTCAGATATCGAATATATATTATAAAAATATATTTCAACGTACATCTATTAGAAATTCTCTTACGTATGTCTCTGATCGTTATGTTACTTTTTTTTTCTTTTTTTTTTTATTAGAATATATTTGGATCTAACGTTTAACGATCAGAAATGATTTCGTAACTGCGATCGCCATGTTTTACTTTTTTTTCTGCTTTTGTGTCCTCTTTAATTTCTCATTTTTTTTTCTTTTTGTTTTTTTTTCTCTTTTCTTTGTTTTGTTTTGTTCCCTCAAGATTTTAGACCTAATTGTATTCAAGAATTTGTTCATATAGTTTATATTAAAAATTATTTAAACAAACCTCTATCAAAAATTTTTATTATTAAATTGAATTTCTCGATTGAATAATATTCACAATTTTGTATCGTTTATATTAAAACAAATGTTTCAATGAACATCTCTATCACATAGATTGATAATTACATAATTGTAAAGTTTTTTCATCTTACGTTTGTTTTCTTCATCATCATCAGTTCTTACATATATATATATATACATATATATATATATATATATATATATATATATATATATATATATATAAACAAACATCTATCATAGAGTATCATTACGTGACCTCTTTGTTATTGTTTCCCTCTTATGTTTTGTAACATCACGTTGTATTTAACATTCATAGTTAGCCTGTAACGGAAGGGAACAAGTTTCTCAGATTTCATTTTAATTTAATAATAAGTCTATCCATTTTATTTCGATTAAAACCAAACAAATCTCACTATTGTAATGTAAGTTTGATACAAATCAAATAGTTCCTTAGAATTTAATATAATGTACAATAAAATTTCAAACCCGCTCTATCCATCTTTCTCTTTCTCTCTCTCTCTCTCTCTCTCTTTCTTTCTCTCTCTCTGTATCTGTTTCTTTCTCTCTCGTATTCGTGTAACATTGAAACGAGTTAATTATTTAATGATTAGTCGTACGAAAGGAAACAGATAAAAAGAGAGAGATACAGAGAGAGAGAGAGAGAGAGAGAGAGAGAGAGAGAGAGAGAGAGAGAGAGAGAGAGAGAGAGAGAGAGAGGGAGAGAGAGAGAAAGAGAGATAGCTAGAGAGAAAGAGAAAGAAAGAGAAGAATAAAAACGATTGAGAATGACTATATTCAAAGGAGGACAAATAAATAATAACGTCGAGTATAAACTGTACAAAGGAAGAAATTTCGTAACATTGCGTTCGCAACTATCGAAAATAATGCGGTTTATTGCCGAGAGTAGAAACAGAGAAGAAGAGACACAGGGACAAGAGATAGATAGACAAGAATAAGAGTAAAAGGAGGAGATGGAGGAGGAGGAAGAGGAGGAGGAGGAGATGGAGATGGAGATGGAGATGGAGGAGGAAACGCGACGATTCGCCAGACGATTCTTGGAGCAAGTGCAAAACGATTTTCCGAAATTTGGAATTCTCTAGGAGAGAGGAGCGGTGCGATAAAGCGGCCCGTTTCCAGCGAGAGCACTTAGATACCACAATTTGCTAGATGGTCGCCCAGGGCGACCCATCCACTCGAGCAACCTTCGCTTTGTGTCTCCACTGGGCACAGGACACCAGGGGAATTCGATTTAACTACCACGTCTTCGTTGTCCGAGCGTGTACGTGTATCGCGTGTATAAGGGGTTAACACATGTGTACAGTTTATACAGGGTGTACCATCAAGACGCATCTTTCTTAAGTTTTCTCTTTTTCTTTTCTGTTTTTGCCTTCTTTTTGTCTTCTTGTTGTTTTCTTTTCTTTTCTCTCATTTTTTTTTCTTTTTCTTTTTCTTTTTCTTTAATGATTTCTTTTCTCTTATTTCTTTTCTTTTCTTTTTTTTCGTATAATTATATCAAGGAGATAAAAAAAAACTAAATGGTGAAAAGAAACCAAACGAAATTGTTCCTCCTCGTTATGTCTCTTTTCTTTTCTCCTTTTTTCTTTCTCCCTTTTCTTTTTTTCTTTTTTTCTTCTTCTTTTTTCTTCTTCTTCTTCTTTTTCTTTTTCTATATATAAATATCTAAAGTCGAACGATCAATTTCAAAATTATTTCGTTAAATAAAAATTTGTTAATTTGTACCCGCGTATAAATCGTAATAAATCAAAATTATCTTAGATAAATTGAAATACGATTATTATATCATTGTGAATGACGTTCGTTTAATTTCGATTAAAAAAGAGAAAGAGAAGAAGGAAATTAATTGAAAGATAGGAAAAGAAGTGGGAGAAAAGAGGAGGAGGGGATATTTAAATGGAAGATAACACACCCGTTAGGCGAATTTTACTGTAACTCTAGAAAGCGAGTAAGCATATGTGTGCGTGCGTGCGCGCGCAAGAGAGAGAGAGAGAGAGAGAAAGAACGCGCGCGCGCGCGCTGGACAAAGGACAACTATGCATATGTATCGTGTCCCTCGTCTATTTGCCATGGAAATGCAATGTACTTTAACGCAGGACGTTTGACGTTGGTTCTCGATGTCTTTGCGGTTGTCGTTTCATGTCCTCATCCTCGTTTCGTCTTCGTCGTCATCGTCATCGTCGTCGTCGTCGTCGTCGTCGTCGTGGTCGTGGCCGTGGCCGTCGTCGTCGTCGTCGTCGTCGTCGTCGTCGTCGTCGTCGTCGTCGTCGTAGTCGTCGTCGTAGTCGTCGTCGTCGTAGTCGTCGTCGTAGTCGTCGTCGTAGTCGTCGTCGTACGTAACATTTCGTTGTTACATGTATGTATGTATCTATATATGCATACATACATATATACATACATATATAGATCTATATGTTCGTATGTGTACATATATATATACATATATATTTAGAGAGAAAGAGAGAGAGAGAGAGAGAGAGAGAGAGAACGTTTTGGTAGGCGAGAGCATGTCCATACGCGGTCGCGCGTGTATATTTGCCCGTAGGACGATAAAGAGGTTTGGGTCTGGAGACCGTCTCTTTCCTCAAATTACCAGCAGTTTACAAAGGGTCCGAGCATCGAAATTGCATTTACCAGGTACCATAGTACTTCGGACCTGTAACAGTCCATGGTTACTACGACTACGAAGACAAGAAGGACGATTTCGACGACATAATCGTTGTTATATCCGTTAAAACTTTTTGTCGATGTCGATCGATCGGTCAACAAT
>NC_060969.1:1095000-1097500 GCF_910589235.1 Vespa crabro | reverse complement strand
TCCAAGTTTAACTTAACCGTGGGTCGGTGGAAACCATTATTCGAAATCGGCCGACGCGCGCTATTGGCCGACGTGTAGTAACGGAGAACGGTTCGCATGATTAAGATCATCCAATGATTCCTTCTCTATAATGATAGCCTCTGACGTGCCTTGCTCCCGCTTTCTGGGTGGTGATAGTGGTGGTAGTGATGGTGATTGTGGTGATACTGGTGATGGTGGTGGTGGTGGTGGTGATGCTAATGCTGATGCTGCTGCTGCTGCTGCTGTTTCTGTTGCTGCTCCATTCTCTGTTAGCCAGTAGGAGGAGAGGAGGGTGGCGACGAGAGTTTGAAGGAGTAGGAGTAGGATGAAAGGGGATGGGGGAGGGGTGGAGAAGGAGGAAGGAGGGTGGGAGAAATTGAGAGGGGGGCAGCGCGGAAGGGGCAAGGGGCTGGGAGAAGGAGGAGAAGAAGAGAGCATAATGCGGTATTACTAAAAAGAATCTTATGCTAATGAAAATGCATCGTCTCTACCTCGACCGCAGCTCTTCGTGAACGAAGAGTTTTGTTGCTTCTCTATCTCTCTCTCTCTCTCTCTCTCTCTCTCTCATTCTTTTCTCTCTCTCACTCTCTCTCTCTCTCTCTGTCTCTCTCTCTCTCTCTTTTTCTCGATTACCATCTTCGCGAAAGCTGGATAATAGATATAATTTTTGTTTTTCTATTTTTTATTAATTTTTTTTTTTAATTTTTTTATTTTTTTTTCTTCAATTTCTATTCCCCCTCCACTTCCTTTCCCCCTTGTCTTTTCGTTCGGATGTTTTTCTTCCATTTTGCTTTGTCTTTCGTATTACAACAGGTGTAATATATGGACACTTTTAAATACTTCCACAAAGTGTAATCTCGTTTTCAGGCGTCGTTATACGTATACATGTAATACTGCTATCATGGCACTCTTTTCGATCTATCGTTCTTAAGTAGTGTATACCTACTCTCAGATCGTTCGTACGATACGCTCTCGAATCGATGGATTTGCATAAACGTTGATTGCTTTGTACTCGGCCCGGTTGAGATTGAAACGAATCGAAAATGTCGAACGTACTTTCTTTTCCTTTCTCTTTCTCTCTCTCTCTCTCTCTCTCTCTCTCTCTCTCTCTCTCTCTCTCTTTATTTCTCTTTCTTTCTTACTTTTTTCTCTTTTTTCTATCTTGAAGTTTCACTAAAGGAGAGATCTTATCCCACGACTAGCACGTTTTCTCGATATTCCGAAATTTTTCTTCCGTTCATTCTTATACAATGGACAGCCTCGATTTCACGTACATATATACCTAGATATATATGTATGTGTGTGCATATATATATATATATATATATATATATATATATATAGAGAGAGAGAGAGAGAGAGAGAGAGAGAGAGAGAGTTTTGCTTAGTAAATAAATACGCACTAATATTAAAAAATCACTTATAAAAACAATTAATAAGAAAAATTATTATGATTATTGTATTAAAAAGTCTATAGGTTTATTTCGTAAATATTTAATAATAGCAACAATTTTGATTGTAACAAATTATATATTTATTTATGTATAAACCTAATAGATTTAATAATTTACCATATATGTACCCACGTACGTACGTATAATATAAATATATTAAACATATACATATATTAAACATAAATGTGTATTAATAATCTTTCCGTACGTTTATTATAGGACTATACGTTATCTTTATAAAACGTAAGCGCTTAGATTATCATAATACATTGCGATAGGTTGACGAACGCGTATCATAGTTTCCAATTATAGTAATAACGTTGCACACCGGATGCGAGTGTAAGCCGAGCGAAGAACAAATATATGTGAACAGAATGAGAGAGAAAGAGAGAGAGAGAGAGAGGGAGAGAGAGAGAGAGAGAGAAAGAGAGGGAACATAAAATGGACTCATACGACTCATACACGTAGAAAGTTCACATTAGGATAACGTTCTAACAATTCGAAAGTGGTACACCAGGAATTTTCCTGTTTCGACTGATTTTGTTAGACGACGAATAATATTCTTGATATTCTTGTTATTATTTTCGTTAAGCCGTTGTAATGAAACATTAACACCGACGTTGTAAAAATAGAAAATTATAAAGAAAATGAAAAGAAAACGAAAAAGGAAAAGAAGCGAGACGAGACGAGACGAAACGAAACGAAACGAAACGAAACGAAACGAAATCAAACTAAACGAAACGAAATGAAATGAAACGAAAACGAAAAGAAAGGATGGGCACATATATATATATATATATATATATATATATATGTATGTATGTATGTATGTGTGTGTGTATGTGTGTATATATATATGTAGGTATAGAGTGGGGGAAGGTAAAGAAGACGAATGGAAGGGAAAGGGGAAGGGGAAGGACGGAGATGGATTGAAAAAAACCATTTAGCAACTGGCCATTATAATAATACGTGATTCGTTTATCCCCGGTACAGTCGTGCTCGGACGGATTATACGACTCTCCGAA
>NC_060969.1:1080000-1092500 GCF_910589235.1 Vespa crabro | reverse complement strand
CGTGCCTTGAAATTTACATAAGACACTGTGTTGGCACCATATCATTGCGAAAGAAACGTACTGCCCCGGGACGCATCGGTCTAATGAACGAGCGTTCAAGGATATTTACCTTTAATATTATAGAATTCAGAAACAGGACCGAGAGAGAAAGAAAGAGAAAGAGAGAGGGAGAGAGAGAGAGAACACGCAAACGAACCACGGTTTGTTGCACGTCATTTTCCAATGGAAATAAATTTCTATTGAAAATAGCGTAATCCTTGAGACGTTATTATCGGTAACGTTCCATCACATTGAATCCGGTTCAAGAAATATTTCTTTTTTTTTTTTTTGTCATCAATATCGTTCTTCTTTTTCTTCTTTTCTTTCTTTCCTTTCTTTTTGTTTTTTTTTTGTTTTTTATTTTTTTTATAATTTTATTGTTTTGTAAGCAATCACTATCGAAAAAAATTGTTATTCTTTGCTATAACTTTTTTCACAAGGTGTTTTTAAAACATCACAATGATGTTTTTTAAATATTTATATACATATGTATTTATTTATTACTTTTTTATTTTTCATTCTTTTTTTTAGTTTAACACACCAACAAAACGAACTAAATGTAACGTTATTCGGCACTAATGATTTACTGTTCAGTTTAGTTTGGTTTAGTGCAATGACGAAAAAGATAAAGAAAAGTATTCCTTTCGAAAATTTCGAATTATATATTTCAATATGTAAATCTTTAAGATAGTAATTCCATTTAATTTGCTTTGACGTAAATTTATTTATTTATTTATTTATTTATTTATTTATTTATTTATTTATTTATTTATTTATCATCATAAAAAATATAATTTTCAAAATGTCATAATTGCGAATATCTCGTCCTATCGAAGAAAATTAGTATTATAAAAAAAACGTCGCTTTATATATATATATAATATATATATATATATATATATATATATATATATATAATATATATATATATATATATATATATATATATATATATATATTTTCGTAGAGATATAATTTTTTAATTCTTTACTTTGTCGAAAAATGTTTGTGTTAAATGTTTCCTTTTTCCTCTCTTTTTTTTCTATTTTTTTTTCTTTTTTTTTTTTCTTTTTGAACCGTAGTTACAAATTGATCGAATCAAAATCTTAACTTTATATATGTATGATAAGTATATCAATGTGAAAAATACTGTTTAATATTCAAAATAATTTTAATGTACGAATTACAGTTTCCTGTATCTTTTCTTTTTTTTCTTCTTCTTTTCCGGTTTTTTTTTTTTTTTTAATTCTTTGCTTTGACCAATAGATTATTTGTTGATCGATGCATTTATTAAAAATAATATAATATTCGGTATATCGGTTATCGGATATTAATGTGACTTAAATAATAATTTTTCTTTTTTCCTTTTTTGTATATTATTATTATTATTATTATTATTATTATTATTATTTATTTTTCTATTCTTTACAGTCGATCGATATCTTTATTCTCTTTAATAACAAAAGTTTCTTATATATTATTCGACTTAAGAAAACGTGTAACAAATAATTATTTCTAAAACTGTTTAAATACTGAGATATTTAAAAATTCTTTTGAATCTTTACATTTCATATTTAAATCTAAATGTACGACGTTTGTGCGTGTGCGCGTATGTATTTTTAAAAAGTTGGATAAATTAACTTGAAATATACATTAAAAATAAGATTGTTTGGAATGAAAATCTACAAGGTCTTTCATTTCAATTGACCTTACGATTACAAAATAGTGGTATATTCTTTCTCTCTTTTTTCTTTTTTTTTTTTTTTTTTAATAATAATAAAAAATTCATAATAGATCGTATAATGCAACGAAAATGATAATCATTCTTCATGAATATATACAATAATGTTAATTAAATGTTTACCTTACGTCTTAATCCGGCATTGAAATATAAATTAACCAAGAAGAATTTTTGATTTTTAATTTCTAATTGCGTCCATTAGAAATAACATATTTATAATAGAATAAAATAACATATAATAGAATAAAATATTTTCTTTATCTTCTTTTTTTTCTTACTTTTTTCATCCCTTTTTTCTCTCTCACATAAAACGGAAGATTATTTTTTTCATTATTCTTGAGTATACAAAAGAATATTCGAAGTTGTGTCAGTATAAATAAGCAAGTCAAAAGCGCATTTGTGAATATTCATAATACTTTGTTCTACGTATTTTTTTTTCATATATATATATATATATATATATATATATATATATATATATATATATATAGTTTAACATTTGTAAATACCAACTTGTCATCATCTAATATGTTTCATAAAAAATAACGTACTATATATGTATCGGTGGTAAAAGAAATAGTCCATAACCCATTGGGAGAGGTTACAACGGCTGATTATAATAACGATTATATTTAATGCAAAAATGATGCTAAAGAACTTCCGTTCTTGATTATAGAATACGTTGTGTTATTGCAGTTAATTGAAAAAAAATTGTATTGCTATTATTTTAGCAATTTAAGAGTATTTGATCTCGTTGATTCGTCATTTCGAGCTCGTTGGATTTAAGGCATAATGATTTATAATATATAAGTATCAACATATATACATAGCTACATATGTATATTTATGCATATCCGTATATCTCTTTCTCTATCTCTATCTCTATCTCTCTCATTTCTAATTCGTTCTTTTTGTTTCACGTAGAAGCGCACGCGAAAGGCATGGCGTATTTTCTCTCTCTCTCTCTCTCTCTCTCTCTCTCTCTCTCTCTTTCTCTTTCTCTCTCTCTCTCTCTCTCTCTCTCTTTCTCTCTGCAAATCGAAGTTTAATAAAGATTTACGGGGACGAAGACGAATCGTTTGGTGCGAGGGAATCTAATCGCCTAATGACAAGCCTCGCCCGGCTGTCACGTCCTGACCGGCGGCCTCGTACTTTTTCCATCGAGACTGACTCCATTGCACTTCCTTTTTTTTTTTTTTTTGTTTTGTTTTGTCAATTTCATCTTTTTTCTTCCGTCCTTTTTTTTCTATTTTTCTTTTATTTTTTTCTTTCCTTTTTTTTTTCTTTCTCTGGATTTCGTTCGCTCGATGACGGAAAGCCAGTCAGGAAAAACCGAAATCAAGCGCCTCGTCAATCGTAGATACGTGTATCGTGAAATTTCTCTCGAGTGTCTTATTTGATTTGTTGTTGTTGTCTTTCTGTTTCTCTCTCTCTCTCTTTCTCTCTCTCTCTCTCTCTCTCGCTCACTCTGTCTGTTTGTCCGTCTGTCTTTCTCTCTTTCTTTTTCGATCAATTTTGCTAGTAATGTCAACGAATTATGTTTGTAACTCCGTAGAAATGTGCGTGATGTG
Source organism: Vespa crabro (assembly GCF_910589235.1). NCBI lineage: Eukaryota > Metazoa > Arthropoda > Insecta > Hymenoptera > Vespidae > Vespa > Vespa crabro. The sequence goes on along the minus strand of NC_060969.1, from coordinate 1,089,149 downwards.
TTCATGTAGGTTGTATGTGAAAGAGAGAGAGAGAGAGAAAGAGATATATAAGAGGGGGTTTTTTGACAATGTCCGATCGTCCAATCGGATCGTTCGACTAAATGGAAAGCCAAAAATTCATTCTCCTATCGGAAACTCTCGAGGTGAACGAGTTACGTTGTCATGTATTACCGGATTCAATAGCCAGAGTTATATTGGATTAATTTATAAAAGAGTGCCCTTTATCACTGGAAGAGTTTATTATAATAAAATGACATTTATTTATGAATAAATCCAATAAATATGATATCTTTTATAATAAGTTATATATATATATATATATATATATATATATATACATTATCATAATATATAATATATAAGTTCACTGATAATATTAGTAAGAAAGAGAATTTGTTACAATTAATTATTGATTTTTAATGAATTATTCAAGCTAATAAATATGATATCTTTATAATCAGAACATTTAATTATTTCATTATATCGTAGGAGAGTTATTGAATTGATTCATGAATAAGTTCATTGGTAATATAAATAAGAACGCAAATTTTACGTTACTATTAAATGATTTATAATTAATTAATTAAGCTGATAAATGTGATATTTTGTAATAAAAATTTCTCAGTATTTTGTCATTTTATTATTTTGTCATTTTATTATCGAATTAATTAATAAATAATTTCATGAATAATATAAATAAAGAAGTTAATTAACATTAAATAATATTTATTTAAAAATCAATCGAATAAATGGAATATATTTTATACTCAGAATTTTTATCGGTTTCAACATTTTCTATAGCTAACGAATCGATTAATAAATAATATTCATGAATAATATAAATAAAAAAAAAGTTAATTAAAATCAAATGTTATTTATTTACAAATATTATTAAATAAATGAAATATATTTTATAATATGAATTTTTAATGACATCATCATTTTGTTATTTGTTATCGAATTGTATAACGTTATAACATTTATCTGCATTTGGAAAACGTTGATTTACTATTGAATGATATTTATTTACGAATCAAGGTAATATCCTACCTGATCAGAAACGTAAATTTAACAATTTTAGTAAGCGCTTGCGCGCAAAGAAGAAAGCTATCTATCGAAATTATCATGAAAGCACACCCGGTAACCCAGTGTTGCGACCTAGACCGCTGAAAACAAGCGAACACCCTCGCGTGTCCTCGCGATTGATTCGTCCGCGTATATCTCCGACCCCTCATTTTTTTCTTTCGAACCCTTCGAGCCCGAGATGGAGGGTTGCGCCAACTCTCGAATACTATTATGTCCTATCAAAAGTAGAAGAGGGGGGTGGGACCCTCGGATAAAGTCGTAAAATGCTTCGAGACAGGGACAAGAATTTTTATGAGTAGATGGAAGACGTGTTTTTATATATACATTTTTTATTTCTCTCTCTCTTTCTCTCGCTCTCTATATATCTTTCGCTTGTTCGTTCTATTCTTTTTTTTATTTCTTTTTTCTTATATTTTCTTTTTTTTTTTTTTTGTTTTTTTTACATCGAAAATGTCGATTCATTTTCTTAACGATTGATGTGCTATCAAAAATTATTTTTTTTTAGTAAAGAAAGAGAGAGAGAGAGAGAGAGAGAGAGAAAGAGAGAGAGAGAGAGAGAGAGAGAGAGAGAGAAAGAGAGAGAGAGAGAGAGGCGGATAGAGCTAATCGAATATACGCAAATTATTTGCTTATCGATTATTGACTTGCGATTGATTGTTACGATTGTTGAAAACATGAAATACGTGAAATTCATTGGATCTATGTATCTCTTGATGTATATATAGTGAGTATAAAAAAATTGTACGTAAACTTATAATAGTTTTTTATCTTCATATATATATATATTTTCTTTTTATAGTAATGTATACTTTACTTTTTTTAATCGATACGTATACCTAGCGCGTTAGAATGCTTTCGTAAAAAAATATAATGATTGATAGAAACTAAATGAAACGAAACGAAACGAAACGGAACGGAACGAAACGAGATCAATCCAAATCAAACAAAACCGAACCGAACCGAATCGAACTAAACCAAACCAAATCAAATCAAATTCATTAAATTATTGATCAATGAAAAACAACGTGTTTGTCATAGACATCAAACACACGATAGATATCTCGTCGGTGTGCCTGATTAGTCTTTCATTATTATCGCACGACGAAGACAGACATCGTCCTTTATCATTTCTCACACGTAGAAATGCAATCGATGCCGATGACGTACTCGAGGTCGGCTATCAGATTAGAGAGCGGAGCCGGGAATAATTCGTCGGATCTTTGTCCCTAATCACAATTGATACAGCAACGCAACGGTACGCGCGAGAATAGAGTGCGCGCGAGAGAGAGAAAGAGAGAGAGAGAGAGAGAAAGAGAGAAACTAATACGATACAATAGAGGTGTACACCCGGTATATGCGTTTTACCATTCGCCGCGTGACACGTCGGATCGGTTGTTTATCGCTCAAATAGCCGCCTATAGGCGAGATCCCGCACGGTGACCGGTATATTTAGGCTTTCGTTAGGCTCATACTACTACAAACGAGCTAGCCTTCCGATCGTAAATGTTTATATGTATGGTATATATGAATATACAGAGAAAGAGAGAGAGAGAGAGAGATCAAGGTATATATATATGTATAATATATAGCATACGGTTGATATGCGTTATACGCTCGACTCAGTGTTCGTAGGTGCGCGTTACACGCGTGAGTACCATCGATATCGATGGGCAAGAGTGGTAGAGAGAAAGAGAGATATAGAGATAGAGATAGAGATAGAGATAGAGATAGTGATAGAGATAGAGATAGAGATAGAGAGAGAGAGAGAAAGAGAGAGAGATGGTAGAAGGGATAGGTAGGATAGGGAAGAGGAAGGGAAGCGCTTTGGAGAAGAGGGTGGAGAACTCGAAATCGATGGCCGCTTTATTACGGCGAACGATGTATAAGCGGTACTCGAACGGCCGAATCCTATTATTATACCGGACAATTATAATAATTATTTGCCTTTCTCGTCGTAACAATTAATACCCGGCGGAGCCGGCGCGATATCGCTCCGTGGGCGCGAACGACCGTGTAAACTATGTATATATATATATATATATATATATATATATATATATATGTGTGTGTGTGTGTGTGTGTGTGTGTGTGTGTATATATATATATGCGTATGTGTATATATATATAGGTATATATGGGTGTGGATAACCGACAAACAAAGTTAACATGGTACGTTCATTCGTAGGTCTATCCATCCGTTCGTTCATTCGTTCGTTCGTTCGTTCATTCGTTCATATGTTCGTTCATATGTTTATTCATTCGTTCATATGTTCGTTCATATGTTTATTCATTCGTTCATTTGTTCGTTCATTAATTCTTTGGTTCATCCGTTCGTTCGTTCGTTCGTTCGTTCGTTCGTTCGTTCGTTCGTTCATTCATTCATTCATTCATTCATTCATTCATTCATTCATTCATTCATTCATTCATTCATTCATTCGTCTGTTCGTCTGTTCGTTCGTTCGTTCGTTCATTCGTTCGTTCGTTCGTTCGTTCGTTCATACACGTTTGTGGAAATTATATGAACGCGCGCGCGGAAAGCCGGCGTGTCGGATGATTAGCACCCTATACGATACGCACCTATCTATACGTATTTGTTTAGATGGAATTTCAGTATTATCGGCTGTATTAATTGTTATTACCGAAGCCGTCGGTAATTAGCATAATTTAGCGCAATACCATAACGAGCTTTCCGAGGAAGAAAGAAAGCACAAGCAAGCGTTTGGGGGTAGGCGAGAGTGGGTGATCATTCCTGTCTCTTTCTCTCTCTCTCTTTCTATCTCTCTTTTCCCCCTCACCCTCCCGTTATGTGATTTCGTTCGTAGCCAAGTTCGTGCGAATTCGTACGAATTCGTACGCCGATCGCCACGACCGGACGGAATTTATACGCTTGGATATATCTGGAAAAGGGAGAAATTGGGAAACGCATGCGGTTTATCGTGCGGTAAATGCCTCGTTTATTAGGGATTACGTACGGCAAATTTCCTCTCAAAAAGTGGACGCTCGCGTTAAATTCGAACGAACGCGTGCCGTCGACCAACAACCCTGCCTACTACACCCTTCTTATAAACCACCCTCTGATGCATTTTATTCTCTCGAGTTTTCGCACTATCGCGACCGATATGTCGCAACGTCCTGTTTCCGTTTATTTTCTCTAATTCTCTCTCTCTCTCTCTCTCTCTCTCTCTCTCTCTCTCTCTCTCTCTCTCTCTCTCTCTCTCTCTCTCTCTTCCGTTTTTCTAGCTTACGAACTTCTGTTAAAGTACTCAGAAATTATTTCCATCGTTACACATTTTGTGTTCAGAAATCTCTATCATTTCTTGGAGATATTAATTACCGAAAAAAAAGGAGAAAAGAAAAGAAAAGGATAAAGAAAACATTTCGTTAACGATGCAATAACGAGTATTACACTACAATAAATATTTCTCTATAGATATGTCGTATCTACTTATCTATTTACTTGTCAAATTTTTGTCATGCATGGGACCAAAAAATTTTTATTTAAATTTTTAGAATCGATTTTAATCCTGTCCCTTTTGTATTTTCTTTTGTATTCTTATTATAAATCTTCTCTCTCTCTCTCTCTCTCTCTCTCTCTCTCTCTCTCTCTCTCTCTCTCTCTTTCTCTCTCTGTCTACCTCTTTCTCTGTTCATTGGTAAGAGGTGTCGATATTAAATTATAAAAAAAAAGAAGAATAAAAATGAAATAACAAAAAGGAAAAAAAAATATTTTCAACGATATCGCAAAGCTTCAATCAAGTATTCAACTTTAATAACTGATTTAATAAAGAATCCCATAGATAACAGACAAATCTACTGGGACAAATATTATAACAATATAAAATTCGATAGAAAACTAATGTAACAATTTTCCGGAAAATTTCAATGAGCCGACCGTTTCACGATAAAATTCCGTCTGAACGGACTATGAAGAGAGAGCAAACGAGAGGATGGATGGTAACGCGTAATGTATAGGAATGTATAGGTCGATGAAGGATGAAGAGGAGGAGGAGGAGAAGAAGAAGACGAAGAAGAAGAAGAAGAAGAAGAAGAGAAGGAGGAGGAGGAGGAGGAGGAGGAGGAGGAAGAGGGATAGAACGTAGTTGAAGAAAAAGAGACGAGAGAGAGAAAGAGGCAATGGGCGAGAGTGGGTGGAAGGTGGTGGTAGTGGTGGTGGTGGGGGAGAGGTTAGGGGTTATGAGGGTGGCTCGAGGATAGCCGAGCTGAACCGGGCGTGTAAATAATTTCTGATATAATACGGTTAAAAATTACCAAGTTTAATATTAAATAATTCATTTTAATACTGGCGCGGCTGCGCCTACGATGTATCTACGACGGCGAGGAGTAAGTTGAGGTGGGGTAGATAAGAGGGTGGAGCGGGCGGGCGGGCGGTCGAGGCGGGACGGGGTGGGGAGGGAGGGGGGAAGGGGATGACGGTACCCGCGCCCAGGAGGCATCTATAAATTTGTAAAGTTCATAAATACGTAATGGCTAGCGCTGCTTTGTAGCTTGCTTCTCAGTAGATTTTACTTTACGGTAAAGGTAAACGCCTCTCTCCCTCCCTCTCTCTTTCTCTCTCTCTCTCTCTCTCTCTCTCTCTCGCTCACTCACTCACACACACAGTCACTCTCTTTCTTTCTATCCCATGAAATTTTAAATTCAACTAAAACTAAGGCAGCGATCCCGGTGCCAGTAGAGGCTATGTTAATTTCATCGATTCTCGGCGAGTTCCATCGGACGAAAAAAAACATCTAACTTAAGGAAGAGAGAGGGAGAGAGAGAGAGAGAGAGAGAAAGAGAGAAAGAGATAGGCAAACAGGGAGACGAACGCACGGACATAGAATAGTCAAAGATATTTTTAAAGTAAGATGCGTTATGCTAGCGAAATAGTTAGGTATTATTACACATTATTCGTTTGAACGGAAGGTATGGATGCACGGTCGAATTCCTAAAAGAAATAAAAGAATGGTCTTTGTGATAAAAGTACCTATCTATATATACGTTTAAACGATCCTGTTTGTTTATATATATATATATATATATAGTATATTCAGATATATGGTGAATGTAAAGTGTCTAGTGGCCAGTAAGTAACCACATACCGTTCCGTTCCACCATTGTTAGACGGCGTAATATAAACAATTGGCCCTGTCCATCTCCTGGTTTCCGGCCGTCACTCGAGAGCCTCGACATTTTTATGGATCGCAGCACCGGCACACTTTGCTTTCCTGCCTGTTTGCTCGCACATACTTTGTGTATTTCTTCTCCTCCTCCTCCTCTCCTCCTTCTCCTCCTCCTCCTCTCCTCCTTTTCCTCTTCCTCCTCTTCTTTCATCTCCATCTCCTTCTCCTTCTCTTCCTCCTTTTACTCCTTCTCCTCCTTCTTCTCCTTCCACTACTACCTTTAACATCTTCCACGATCTGAATATTGATGCAATCGGATCTCCCCAATCTCAAGACATCCCCCCTCTCTCTCTTTCTCTCTCTCTCTCTCTCTTTCTTTCTTTCTTTCTTTCTTTCTTTCTGTCTTTCTTTCTTTCTTTCTTTCTTGCACTCCTCCGTTCGATGCACCTTAAAGCTTTCGCTATTTATAATACACACGCAGACGGGCGATAAATATTCGATGGGATTCGTGGAAACTCGAGATGGTTCGTTTATTTCGACCGTGGAGAAGAATTCTCGGCAGCGTCGATCCAAAGATAGTACTTTAGACGTTCTTAACGCGCGGAACGTTTGGATGATTTATAAACGGGTTAGATCGACTCCGAGACGCTGCGATATCGTCGATGGTGTGTTGCCTAGAGATACTACTTCTTGGTTGGTTGGTTGGTTGGTTGGTTGGTTGGTTGGTTACTTGCTTGCTTGCTTCCTTGTTTGCTTGCTTGCTTACTTACTTACTTGCTTGCTTATTTGCTTGTTTAGCTTGCTAGCTTGTTTCTGATAGTGGCTATGGGCTTTTCCTTCTATCAGGAAGGACCAATATAAGTTTATCAGTAGGCATAGGTAATCCGAATCTTACGTACGTATGTATATATATATGTGTATATGTATATGTGTGTGTGTGTATCTTATTTTATTAATTTAATAAATAGCATAATCAATGTACGTTCGGTATGAAAAAGAAGACATCTTGGATAAAAGATCTTTAAATCTTAATGATACGATCCTTATTCGTATCGAATATTTATTCGATTTATCGGTTAGCGATGAACGAATTTTTTCCTCGTTTTTTGTTTTTTAATAATTACACGTATCAAAAAAAAAAAGAAAAAGAAAAAAGAAAATAGGAAAAATAGAAAAATAAATGAAGGAAGAAAGAAAGAAAGAAAGAAAAAAAGAGAGAAGAAAGAAAGAAAGAGAGGAAAAAAAATAGATGCGGAAGGGAACGAAAAACCTTGAAAGAGAGAAATGAAACGTGAAACGGATCGGCATGACTTTTCGTGTAATAAACATTAATGCTACATCGAACGCGAACCTTCTCTCGTCGCTTTTCCATTAACGAAACGATTCTCTCTCTCTCTCTCTCTCTCCCTCTCTCTCCCTCTCTCTCTCTCTCTTTCTCTTACTCTCTCACTCGTGTGCATTCTGGGAAAAGCACTCTCGTAGTCCTTTTCTTTTCAAATCGTGCGGACGCGAGTATTGCCGCATTTTTCCCCTGCTATAAATTCTTGCGGATGCCTTTTCTCTCTCTCTCTCTCTCTCTCTCTCTCTCTCTCTCTCTCTCTCTCTCTATCAATCTATCTATCTATCTATCTATCTATCTATCTATCTATCTATCTATCTATCTATCTATCTATCTATCTATCTATCTATCTACCTATCTATATATTTTCTCTCTCTCTCTCTCTCTCTCTCTCTCTCTCTCTCATTCTCTCTCTGAACTTTTTTTCTCTTATAGGTCATACAGGCAGTATTTTACGATTAATTAGCTACCGATCGAAACGAGACAGGTCGAAGTGGTAAGGTTACGTCTGGACGTTCCCTCTTCGGCCGACAAGTTGAGCTGCTAGCTAGCTTCTGCTTACTCTCTCTCTCTCTCTCTCTCTCTCTCTTTCTCTCTCTCTTTCTCTTTCTCTCTCTCTCTCTCTCTCTCTCTCTTTTCTTCGTTCGGTCTCCTTCTCTTGGTTTACTCGTTTACTCGCTCGTTCGCTCGCTCGTTCGTTCATTCGTTCGTTCGTCTACGAGTCAATCACTGAGTATACGCGAAACTCGCGCGTACACCGGTGATGGTTGGCGGTACAGGCCACAGCATACATTAATCACTGATGCTAATGGTATCATAGCCAGGATAGCTAGTCCGTATTCGCGTCTCTCAGACACACATGAGCTTCGTACACACAAGAGATAGAGGGTGAAAGAGAGCGAAAGAGTAAACCGGCGTGCGAGCGAACGAGAGAGAGTGAGATATAAAGAGAAAGAGAAAGGGAGAGAGAGAGAGAGAGAGAGAGAGAGAAAGAGAATGTATATGTATGTGTATGCATATGCGTTTGCGTTTGTGAGTTAGACGAAGGAAGGGAGACGAAACGCTTCATATAAAACGCACACATCCCTAAACACGGGCCTCCTCCTGTCTTGATTCTTGATTCGCTCGCTCGTACATAGGCGAACGTACGTACACGCGTGAGAGGATGAGCATTCGTGCGCACGTAGGTAGGTACACATTGCTGCAAACCTCGAGAATTCAATGGCCGAACGATCGGAGTGCAGGCTTAATATACGCAAAAGTCTATTTCAATTACTATCTTTCGCTTGGATATTTTTTTTTGCTTTCTTTCTTTCTTTCTTTCTTTCTTTCTTTCTTTCTTTCTTTCTATCTTTCTTTCTATCTTTCTTGCTTACTTTTTTCTTTCCTTTTTTTTCTTTTTATTATTATTATTTCTATTTTTTTTTCTTTTTCTTTTTTGCTTTTTATTTTCCTTCTCTTTTATCTTTCTTCGTTTTGTTACTCTTCTTCCATCTTCCTTCTTATTGTTTTTATCTGCAAAAAAAAAAAAAGAAAAAGAAAGAAAGAAAAAAAAAGAGAGAAAAGAAAAAACTAACCGATACTTCGTAAACTTCAATACTAGT
>NC_060969.1:1070000-1075000 GCF_910589235.1 Vespa crabro | reverse complement strand
AGGACGATGAGGACGATGAGGAAGAGGAGAAAGAGGATGAGGATCAAGAGGGGTAGGAGGAGGAGGAGAAAGTAGCAGAGGTGGAGGAGGTAGAGAGGGGTTGGGGGATAGCAGCGCATGGAAGAGTGTGGTCGGTTTAAATTCTCCTCTGTCACCGCAAACATGCATAATGCAGGCCGGCGGCGCGTGTAAACGTGTAAACGCCGCACGGTGCCAACCGCTAAATACAAAAATCCCCAACCACCTGTGAAGCGCAACGCGCCGCGACGGCCCTCGCGCGACGCCGCCAATCCCCCTTCGCCCATACCACCACCATCACCACCACCATTGCCATCACCACCCCTCATCCACCCTCTCCTCCTCCTCCTCCTCATTCTCCTCTCCCTCCTCCTCCTCCTCCACCTCCTCCTCCTCCTCTTTCTCTTCCTCCTGCTCCCTTCACCGGCACCAGCCGCGAGCGGCGCGCATCCTCGATGTGTGTTTCCAAGTTAATTACAGCATAATTGCGGTCGACATTTTGTTGTTCGTCGGAGTTGCGTCGACCGTGCGAGCCACGGGCCGTCGTTCCTCCTCTTCCTCCTCCTCCCCCTCCTCCTCCCCCTCCTCCTCCTCCTCCTCCTCCTCCTACCGAGTACTAGCGAATATTTTTCCGCGTTGTTCCAACCGATCGCACAGTTTCCGCGATTAGTCGCGAGATATACGTGCTTCTCTCCGTAAGTTAAACGGAAAAAAATTTTATTCTTATGGTTTTCTTTCTCTTTCTCTATATTATATATATATATATATATTATATTTCTTTGTATCTTTTTTCTCTTTCTTTGTTTTTCTCTCTCTTGTTTTTTTTTTCTTTTTTTCTTTTTTTTTTTCTTATTCCTTTCGCTGATTCGACGGACATATCCGTTGGACGATCTTTACATTATGATTTATTACTCTTTTTCTCGTTCTCGTTTGTATTAAAAATGTAAACGCAATTTGGATATATATATGCATGTATGTTGGATGTATATACATACATATGTATTTACGTACATACGATCATCGTCATTTTCATTGTCATTTTTCTCAAGAAAACATTGACGTCGTTCGAATTCAAGCTCACGTTAATGTCGATTGGATATTTTAAAAATGGAAAGAGAGAGAGAGAGAGAGAGAGAGAGAGAGAGAGAGAGAGAGAGAGAGAGAGAGGGAGAAAAAGAGAAGGGGGAAGAAAAAAAGAGAAAAAATAAATAAAAGGAAAATAAGAGAAAAATAAATGGAAAAAAAAGAAATAGTAACCCTAGTAGTCTCGAGCGTGTCAGATGTGTATAAAATATATATATATATATATATATATATATATATATATATGTGGGTGTATGTGTGGGTGTATATATGTATATATCGTTCACTAGTTGTAAACGTACGGCTCGAGCCTGATATCGCGAGGCACGAGTCGTACTGAATTACGATAAGAGTCGAGTAGAAATAAAAGCAACACACAGGCTAGCTAGCACGTATTAGCAAACTCGTTTGAGGCAGACAGCCTACCGAGTCGAACCGGACTGGAAGTTTAAACGAAACAATAAGCCGTGCATCCTGTTGTTGCTACGTATACGGAAAGAAGTTGCTTTTAATTACCTGGTAATATGGCCGCGATAACGAGGTAGAATAAGCGACTTCGAAAGGGGCCTCGACGTTAGAAGCAATAAAATACCGTCAATAAGTGGCCGTTCTGCTTTGAGGAATTGCGATACAATGGTGTATAAGGGTGGAGGGGGTGAGTCATTTCATTCAACGACGTTGGACCAGCCAGGCGTTTAAACGGAAACATGAACATGATTTGAGAGGAAAAGAGAGAGAAAGAGAGAGAGAGAGAGAGAGAGAGAGAGAGAGAGAGAGAAAGAGAGAGAGGACCTCTTACAAACCATAATTATTATTATTCTACCAACGAATGAATTTATAATTTTGTCAAACTTTTACTTTTCTTAGATATATTTCGATGTTATTACTTTTCGATGATATTAGAACATTTTTTTTTTTGTTGTTTTTTTTCCTCCCCCCATAAATTCGTTCATTGTTCTATATTTGAATTTAACAGTTCGCCTCACATTGATTTTATTATCGATAATTCTTTTATAATATACATTCGATGATATCACAAAAATTCAAAACCCGTGAATCTGGTCGGTGTTAAATTCTAATTTACGCACTTTGTACTCTGATTATCTTATTGCAATTTCGTACATAATCTTGTCGGTGAAACTACATAATTTCTAACTCATGAATTTGTTCGATGTTAAATTTGAATTTGCACACTTTGTGCTGATTATCTTATTACAATTTCGTTCATAATCTTGCCGGTGGAACTACATAATTCGTGACTCATGAATTTATTCATTGTTAAATTTGTATGTACCTATACACACGGTATGCTGATTATCTTATTACAATTTCATTCACATTCTTTTCCGTGACATTACGAAATTCATTCAAGAATTAATAAAAATTTATTCGGTGTTAATTATTATTATTATTATTATTATTATTATTATTATTATTATTATTATTATTATTATTATTATTATTATTATTATTATTATTATTATTATTATTATTACAATATCGCGTCCGCCGAAATCCTTTCGCGAAATATTACAAAATATTCGTGATCCATTAATTTTATCGATATTAAGATCAGTATTTGCACTTTTCCGTCGATGAACTTTTTCTATACAATCATTTCAATGAAATCATTTTAAATTTCGTCGCTTAGAAAATTTTTTTCCAATCTTCTAATCTAATTATGATAATCATCTTATTATTATCATTCGTATGAAAGCAAACTATCCTTTATTGTATTACAAAAGAGTGATTAGTTTTGATAAAAAAAAAAAAAAAAAAAAAAAAAAAAGAAAAGAAAAAAAAAAGAAAAGAAAAGAAAGTTTGTCACGGTTTAGCACGGACACCTTAACAACGTATCGAATGTAGAACGAAGAGATAGAAGAGAAGACACGCGCGAGAATAGGGAGGAAAACGTGGTTATGTACGAGTTAGACGCGACGAAGGGGAAACGATCGAGAGAGAGAGGGAGAGAGAGAATGAGAGAGAGAGAGAGAGAGAGAGAGAGAGAGAGAGAGAGAGAGAGAGTACAGACATATTAGTTTACATACAAGAGAGAAAGAGAGACATAGAGACGTAGAAAAGGAGCGTTCGTAACGGGTAGGTCGGTAGGAAAGACAAAGTGAGACAGATATAGGAGAAGTGTGTAGTGAGGGAGAATGAGAAAGAGAGAAAGATAGATAGATAGATAGAGAAAGAAAGAGAGAGAGAGAGAGAAAATGAAAGAGAAAGAGAGAAAGGGAGAGAGAGAGAGAGAGAGAAACGCAGAGATGTAGATGGGCACAAAAGCGCGAGATATTCAACCCTATCGGGGCGTATATAGCCGTTGCAGCCCTCCCACCCTATAAATTGATGCCAATGTACCTACGTGGCCCCGGCACGTTATACGTCTGAATATTACGCACACTCGCCCCCTATGGGAGCGCGAATACGGCCGAGAGAGGAGGAGGAGGAGGAGGAGGAGGAAGAGGAAGAGGAAGAGGTGGTGGAGGAGGAGGAGGAGGAGAAGGTAGTTGGTGTGGAATAGTAGGTGGAGTAGCTATGGAGGTGGTAGTGGAGGAGGTGATCGGGGAGGATGAGCGTACCTATAGCAGTCGCGCACCATGCCTCGGTTATACCGTATAGAACACAATTAAGTAAATGAGCACGGGTTGCGCGCGCTATAGATACCCTCTATTATGTGTATTGATCTCTAGCGCGGACTCCAGTTACACGTAATATGTGTTTTGTCGTTTGTGCGTTCGTACGTACCTATCGCTCGCACCGCGTACACGCGCGTGCAAGTGCACGGAACGGATAAGGGAGACAAGGAGAGAGAGAGAGAAAGGTAGAAAGAGAAGGACGGGACAGACAGAAAGAGAAAGAAGATTCACGATTCAATAGACTATCTCTCTCTCTCTCTCTCTCTCTCTCTCTCTCTCTCTCTCTCTCTCTCTCTCTCTCTCTGTCTCTCATATTCTCTGCTTTTCTGTCTCTCTGGCTCTCCAGCTCTCTCTCTCTCTCTCTCTCTCTCTCTCTCTCTCTCTCTCTCTCTCTCTCTCTCTCTCTCTCTCTCTCTCTCTCTCTCTTTCTGTTTGTCTCCGTCTCTTTTTATCTTTACCATATTTTCCATAACGTCACGTTATTTGAAACGAGATATGTTTTTCTTTATTTATTTTTCCTTTTTTTTTTTTTTTTTTTTTTTTTTTAATCTCGTTCTCAAGATAGTTATGCTAAACGATCGATAAGATTTCATGTATGATAAGATCGAAACGAGTAATGTTCGTTCGTTTAAACGTTCGTTCTCGGTGACTCTAAAAGGAAGCACGCGACACCGATCTCTCTCCCTCTCTCCCTCTCTCTCTCTCTCTCTCTCTCTCTCTCTCTCTCTCTCTCTCTCTCTCTCTCTCTCTCTCTTATCATAGCCACGTTACGAACCACGAGAGCGCCTGTTACGTGGTCTCCCCGAGGTGTTGAATTTAAGATTACATGTTAGCAGCGTGAGAAAGGTGCTGCGCACGCGTACATCTCTCTCTTTCTCTCACTCTTTCTCTCTCTCTCTCTCTCTCTCACTCTCTCTCTCCCTCTCTCACTCTCTCTCTCTCTCTCTCTCTCTCTATATATATATATATATATATATATTTTCTCTTTCTTTAATTCTCTTTCGCTCTCGTTTTTTATTTCTCTGTTACTTGCTAAGAGAAAGAGAAAGAAACATAGAGAGAGAGAGAGAGAGAGAGAGAAAGAGAGAGAGAGAGAGAGAGAGTATAACGAAACGAGAGTGATTTTACTTTGCGGTTTTTCGAGGAGAACTACAGAGCTTGCAAAGATTTCGTATGATTAAACAGACGCGTTGCGTTCAACGATCCTTTCTCTCTTTCTCCCGTTTCTCCCTTTCTCATTCTTTCTCTTTCTTTCGCTTG